>NC_134484.1:458751115-459046115 GCF_040206685.1 Ascaphus truei | reverse complement strand
ATTATTTGTTTTCGATCTTTGCTGGGATTGCCAATGACACACTACTCATTCATTTTTGCTACCATTGATCACGTAAGCAGGACACCTCTTAGGCTAGCATGTGGATTTGTTTCCTATGGCTAGAAACAAGAAGTGGGGAGAAAATGATTTTAGACAATAAGATTGCTAAAGATTGTATCAGTCATATTGGAAAGTAGCTATTCTAGGCCAGGTTTTCTGTCTCCGCAGATAATTAATTGCAGCTTGATGTCTACCTACTGTACATTTCCCAGGCATTTATCAGTCTGGTTGCTAGCTGAGTCATACATGTATTAATCTTCTCTATTTTTCCGTCTCCTGATTTCTGCTCTCCATAGTTTGAGCCTTCAAAAAGATTAGACTGTACCTTCTTCATGGTCTCCCTCATAGATACCTGCAAACTGTCTGAATTGAGGTTGGTGAGTTGTTTTTAAATCCTTCATATTATATTTAATTCTCTTATCAGAGCCAATTGCTAATCTTGTACAAAGTTAGTCTTCCATTGTCCTCTTTAGTCCTTTCAAATGAAGGTGGCATGGACAAATGTGCTTAGATTCCTTGGGCCAGATGCACAAAGCTCCCATAAATCAGAGCTCATAGCGTGACGTTACGTAAAACCGGAATGTACGGTATGTTCCCTAAGATAATACGGTATTTATATGGTAATTATATGCACTGCGCAATTGCACCAACTGCAGCCAATGGGCTTCGTAAGGATCCAGAGGCTAAATAATGTAATGAACACATAATTTTCCCCAGACCAGTAATAGCATGACTTTTCCTATTGAGTGGTTCCAAATCTGATCTTAATATTTCATAAAGAGCCATGATTGAAGCTGTGTTGAAGTGAATGGGGCCTCCTTTCTAAGGCCCTTGAGAGTACACCTGTGCTTATTAAAACGGTATGCTGCATTCAAGCTACATCTCCTCTCAAACTGCCACACCACCTCCCTTCCCCACACCAGCTCACTCTCCCACACCAAAACACAGCTCATTATGTTATGTACAGTGAGAATCTCCACAATCTTTTTTAATCTGCCCTTACATTATAGGATCAACAAAGAATTTATGTGTGCAAGCTTTTAAACCTCACAGAGTTCTTCAGGTTAACCAGAAAGTGAAGGATTTCAAATACAGTACAGAGAATATATATTCTCGATTTTGTCTTCCCTTCCACCTAAAAGGCATTGAACTTTTCTTTCCTGGTGACATTTTGGAAATGTCACTGATTTTGTGAAAATGTATTGCTAAAATTGTGAAATGGGTAAGTTAAACAGGTGCGCACACATTGGCACAAACGTATACAAATATACACAAATATTACAACTTGGGGACATATCAAAATGTTACAGACTAATAAGGGAAAAGAATCTGCAAGAAGAGTTTACTTTATGTACAGTAACTTACTACTTTCTGTCTAGTGTTTACACTTGATACATAGTTGATGTGGGCTAAAAATTATCCTTTGATATAATATGAAGAAGGTGCCTATTCAAATAAAATAAACAGGAGAGTTCTGTAGTACAATATTTATAAACAAATGCTAATTAAAAAAAAGAAGAAGTTCTGCAATGTATGAAAAATTAAACAGTGCAGATGAGTACATCTCATATACTGTACAGTACAGTCTTTGTTTATTATATTCATACACAAGCAAAAATATGTAGTGGTTTTGGTATAATTTGTTTTGCATGAATCAACATGGCTGTAATACCTAGACAAAAAGAATAACTGTGCTAGACTTAACCTCTCATTGGGAAAATAGTGTTTCTCAAGAGAGCGCGGTGCGTAAGTGAAGTGTGAAGAAGCACTACGGAAGCAATGTAGATGTGGACGCAAAGGGTCACCTGTGATCTGGCTTTCAGACAAGGACCCAAATATCTCAAAGACTCCCAGTCAATAGAACTTTTCCCACTAAAACATGACAACAACGTGAATAGCATCTTCATAATATCTACCTCCATACCTCACTTCCTGAGGTGAATGAGCATGACATCTTATATGTAAGTGAGCATTGTTTGCTACTCTTCCTTTACAAATATTAATTTAGTGATCTGTGGTCGTGCTTGTCTACTCTTTCTCTGGCTTTAATACCTGGTGAGAATGCATGATGTGGGCACAGACAATATTTGGCAGCGTTACAGTTTATCACAATGGGAAGCTCAAATGTTATCTTTCAGAGCTCATGGGGAATAACACCAGCAGAAAAGAGTTGTTAATATCATTGTAGTGATATTAACATTCCTGCTATTGACAAGATCTTAACCTAGAGGCTGATGGTTCAGAGGCTGCATTTCTAGAATAGTTTTACTCCAGGAAAGATCAATCAATAATGTGCACAGTTTAAAGCCATTCATTTCTTCAAGATATACAGGTCCTTATTTACTAAATGGTGCTATACCACAAGCAACCTTTGGCACTGGAAGACAACAAGACCCAATCATATACAATAGGCCATCAAATGTCTTCCAATACAATAAGGGATCTGATGTTATAGCGCTGCTTAGTTAATACGGGACACAATGTTTTAAGAAGAAGGAAGAGATATGCAAACTAAAGTAGTTTAACCTCTTTATACTGTAGATATAGGCAGTATTTGTTCAGGCAAACATGCTTCATAGCTGGTGCCACAAAGCCTTACTTGTAGAAAATAAATCATTATAAAACTTTGCATAAAGAAATATTATGGTTTTAAGAAGTGGGTGATGATATAAGTAGTTTCTGCATTTTTAACACATGAGATCAAGAAGGCCTGATTGGACTGCAGTAAATAGATGATATGGGCCAAGTTACTGAAGTTTCTATGTTTATTTGCCAACTACCGTTCTACAGTATGAACAACTCCACCTTACAATTCAGATGAAAAGTACTTGTTATAGCTTTTTTAAATAAAGTGTTTACTATTGTTTGAACTTCTGTAGCACCAGGGGAGAACACATTTGGTACACATATTATTAGAGTATTTAATCTAAAGGTTAAATATGTTTTTAAAAAAGGCCCCTGCCATTAAAACTGTAACCACTTCTCACCGTCAGTGATCTTTTTCTCTTATTCCCTATCTCATCCGAATATTGCAATTTTGGATGGATATATTACTTCTGGAAAATTCAATTCACCACAATGGTAAGTGGAATTTTAGTAGCCACAGGGCTGCACGCATTATTAAAATCTGTCCCACCCCAATGAAAGGAACAACTCTCATTCTTTACAATTTATGAACCAGTGTTACACCCTTGCTCATGGGAGAGGCTTTGGTTTAGTAATTGATATTATTTAGCCATAGCCTGAGTTTTTTTTATTAGGAAAGCCCTCCTCGTGTCTTTTCTTCTATGTTTTACGGCAGATTTTGCCAGATATATGTCTGAAAGGTCTTTGAGTAGGAAATTAAGCCGAACTTTCCAGGTCCTTCTGAGAAAGGTCAGGGAAAGGTTTAATTCATTTTCCTGTACACTAACATTGGTGACTGATTTTACGATGACTGGTTACGGTAAGAAATGAATTATCGTCTCTGAATGGAGACATTACACATCGCAGTATGTGTCCATGAGAATATAGAAACTTACTATTTAAAAAAATAGTTTATTCTTTTACATCTGAGTTGCTAACATTCTCTAAGATTGCACTACAGTTGGGCAACAATAATGTACGTTTGTGCTTGTTCATTGTTTTTAATTGGAAGCACTTACCACACACAGTAATTCCCCTCGGGCCTCAAACGAGTCAAAGTTTTGTCACAATCCTGCATATACTTGAATTAATTCCATTCTAGTTTAGTATAAATTGTAATCATCGTTTAAGATTATGAGAAAAGGAGAATTAGAGCTTGACGACATGCTGTAATAGATGAGCAATGCTATTTTTATACCTTTGAAGATAATTTAAAGTTATATTTTCCCCTTTGAAGGATATGGGGAAAATCAGTCATGTAAATGGATAGTTCCACTTAGCAGATAAAAAAAAAGTTTTCTTAAACAATGCATCAACGGCTAATCTCTGACATTGTGAGAATTAATGCTGCTGTCTGTGATTCTGGCTTTACATAGTTAAATAGTTACATAGTAGATGCGGTACACAAAAACCATACTGTATGTCCACCGAGTTCCACCTATGTGAAATGTAGATGACATGTACTTTATCTTCTATTTGTATTTACAGTATATTGATCAACAAGAAGGCAAACAAAACCCCAGTGAAATATTATCCAATGATATGTATTTATTTATAAAAATGTGGTATTTCTTTTCATTCTAAAAAGATGTCCAACCTTTTTTTTTGTTGAAGATATCCATTGTGGATGCAATCACAATCGACATGTAAGGGCTCCAGTCCTGGGTTTTGCTGTAACTTGCCCCTGTGTGGCTATTACAGCCATCTTTGATCCTGGCAAATCGCTTCCTGGTCTTGGTAATTGCTTGCCCCTATTGTAAGTGTTTAAATAGCAGTCTATTTCTTCCAGCCCCGGCCCGAGCAGGGTATGCTATCCCTTGTATTCCTGGCCTCCTTGAGTTCGTTTTCTTGTTCCTGTGCATTCCCTGTTGCTGACCCCAGCCTGTGACCTCAACCACCGCTCCTGTGCCGCCTGCCTTGACCTCTGCCTGCATCCCAACTACGACTACACTAACATGTCTCTGGCGGTGGACTCAGTGATATTATACACCTACCTCAGCTCTACGGGTCTGCTTCCTACTGCTACCAGCTGTCTTTGCATATTACACTATTTGTGTTTTTATTTTTTAACATAACGCACTGGACGTCCCCCGCTCCCTTATCCTCCGGGGGCATGTCGGGAGGGGGGGGGGGGCTGTGACGTCACGGAGCTGGTTCGCCCTCAATTTACCAGAGTCTCTCAGTCACATCCTGTCTATGTTTTTTTCATGACTTCGGCTGCTTCCTACGTTAAACATTTTTGTAACTGTAATTTGTAATGTTGTCAATATTATTTTGTGACAGGACATACTTGACAATGAGGTGACTCAATGTATTTTTTTTTTTACAGGTAACATTCGATAAATATCTCCTTTTTTTGCTTAAACGTTCATTCCAATAGTGCGAACAGAGCATGTAGCTGAAACAGACATTAGTGGAGTTGTTAAAGCAGCAGTTCAAGCTGCCATTTTTTTTAATGTAACGGGGTACCCCCTGGCTACTAAATCTACCCAATGGGCTGGCAGTAAACCCTGGTATTCACAGGTCTGCCAGTAGTTATCATGGGGTTTCCCCCTCCCCCCCCCATCATCCTTGGTCCTGCGCTTGAGTGACAGCAAGGGGTGGCATATCCTGTTGTGGCTAGGCCAACAGGGTGCCCGCCCTCTGGCTGTAGTTAAGTTGTTTGGTTGTTCCTTCCCCATGAGGAAGGCAGGTCATGACTGGGATCCTGAGATTAGGGCCTTCCCCTGCGCTCTTCCCTCCGGGGAGGAGTAGAGTGACTATACCTCTGCAAAGGAGGTGGTGAAGAGCTAGGACGGCTGCGGATGCCTTAGGCCCATAGTGACGGTCCAGGGACTATCTCCGGTGATACCTGAGAGCTGATATACAAGACTGTGATCCGGCATGTGATTGCTGAGTACCTGTACCATACTGCCCTAAGAGTGGTAATAAACCCGTTCCTGTTTTGCAATATACCTCCTGCCTGTTGTGTGATCTAACTGGGGAGAGAGTTACGATTCTACCGTGGGAGATCGCCTCCATATCCCTGGAGCCTACAGCAGATGGAGGCCCCAGAAGCCTGTTCCTGAAGTCCCAAAGTTACTGCTGACGACTCGACCCTCCTGTTACCAACAGGTATGCACCACAAAACCCAGTAATGACCCTGATCTGCGATTGGGGGGGGGGGGGGGGCAGGGGAGACACTTACATTTAATTATCTTTTTTTCCTTTAATATGTGCATCAATACAATCCACACAATAATAAGTAATTAGCTAAGTTGCCGATCGATCCGTTCTCCTGTGATCGATGAGCGAAGATTCGACTTGGGGGTTTACTAAATGGCTGTCAAAGCAGCAGAAGAGGACCAAAGATGTAAAGTTCTGAAGGGAAGATCATGTCACCAGGCAGTCACTAGATACAAGTGGTGCACTGCTAGAGAGAAAGAGCAGAGCTGAAAAAGGGGTGTGCTAGAGACTGTTTCAGAAGAGGAAGGGGATGTGACTTTGTAAATGGTTGCTATAGAAACAAAAATGATTGTTACATTATAATACATTAAAAATGTAATGCAGAGTGGTTTAAAAAATGCTACAAGTATTTTCTCATAGTACAGAACTGATGTATTAAAAAAAAATGAAAAAAATAAAAACACACGTAGGATATTGCTTGGTGTGCAGCTTTAAGGCAGCCATAAAAATTCTTAATCAGAGCACTTGGCCTTTCTTTCACAGGTGAATTCCCTTTTAGTGGAAATCAACACCAGCTCTAATAGTAAACAAGTTACTAATGCTCTATCAGTCTCCTAATTTCCAATTGTTTGGTTTCTTATATATATATCACTCAGGTAAATGCTATTGGGGAAAAAAAAGCTTGTTAAACAGTGTTATTGCATGTTTTTGTAAATGAGTGTGAGTAACTTAAATGTACATCAACACAAAAAGGACACTACAGATGTGTCCTGCTGGTGCATTATAGTGAGATATTCTCTGATATTCTGCATTATCGCCTCCATTAAACTTTGTGATATTGTGCGTGATTTACCCATGCCTCGATCTCAAGGGAGGAGCTCTCCCAACATTCCATCCCGATAAATCAAAATACATGCAGCGATTCGGAAGAAAGCTGGTCGTAGCTTTATTTGTATTATACAAAATAGAACCAAATATAGGGTACCGAGCCATGTTGCTCCATCAACCCACAATATAAAGCCCAATTGTCAACCATACCCCTTGGTCCAAACATACACATAAAACATACACATAAATCAGGTCACCCCCATACCGACTGCACCAATAACACTGCCTTCCCCCAAACAAGGTACAATCCACCTCCCCATGAGGAGCTAACTACAACAGGGTCCCTTCTCTATGTAACACCTTCCTGTCAACCTGCAACAAGGTAGATGCACACAAACCCAGCCCAACAAGAACACCTACAAACCCACATTAAAAACGGGGAGAGGGCGGGGCTTCATACTGTCCCACAAATCAAGAGGTAGGATTATTATTCACCTCCTACCAATATATCCTCCCTTTAACTCCTCCCCTTACTTATTTATAAAAAATGGTGTACCAGGAAGTAATACATTGAGAGTTACCTCTAGTTTTCAAGTATGTCCTGGGCACAGATATACAGAGGCGACATGTTTTATTTGCATTCGGCTAGTTCCGCAAGCCGGGAGGTGTCCCGGCTTGCTAGCCGAATCCCCTCGGCATGCCGCGCGTCACTGATGCGCGGTCACGCTTCATCGGGTGCCTGCGCCCCCTGCGCGAGTGCCCAGGGCTCCCCGAGGGAGCCCTGGTGTCCCGCGACGTGGGGGACGGCGGTGGGGGGTTCCGGGGGACCCGGCGGACCCGGAGAGGGGAGGGGGAAGCCCCGATCGGAGGGACGCTCCTCCGAGGCTTCGGCGCGCGCCCGGGACACCACAGCGCGCGCCCGGTTACTTTCGCGGTCGAGACCAGGTAAATGCTCAAATAAACTTGGCCGCGACAGTATGATAATACATAGTTGCATTAACTACACAGTGCTAATACATTCAATTTACAGACATTTCATGGACAGTTACAGGTAATGCATGATTATGGTGGTGTAAGTCATCGGGAAGCGCAAGCCATGGAAAACAGAAAAAAAGTCTGATGGTGCAGTACACGTGATAATTCGTGAGTTAATATAGTGATAAAGGTCTGTGTGCAAAATACTCACAAACATATAGTGAGTGCTGTTCACAAAAAGGTATCTTTAAATCTCAGCCCACCAAGGATGATTAACACCAGGAGCTTCTGGAGACCTTATATATAAAAAGAAACGGACATAGTGCAGACTGGAAGGACAATTTATAAAAGCAGGTAAGTGGTAAGGGATACACTCACATGGTAGTAGATTTAAAAAAGCATTTAGATCCTGCGATCTGGATCTCGGCAAACGAAGCGTGTGCTCTCTGCCTCCCCTGTATATCGGCGTGCGTGTCACCGGTGCGTCTCACCGGATCCGGAAACCGGAACTGACGTCATCAGCCTGCAGGGGCTCCACTCGCTTAGGAATCTCTCTGGTCTGGTCTGGTCAGCGTCACTCTACGCGTTTCTCCGCATTCGGTTTCTTCAGGAGTGATTTGCTGACTGGTTCTGGTGGACTTATATACGCTGTGCTACAGACCCATTGGTTTATACTAATTAGATAATCGGGTGCTGGCTATAACACAGGTATATCAATTAAGAGATAATACGTATAATTAAATTCATAGTCACACATCAAGACATATGTGTGACTCCAAAAATGCAGAAGTTTATTAATACATGCACCCGATATATAGCCAGCACCCGATTATCTAATTAGTATAAACCAATGGGTCTGTAGCACAGCGTATATAAGTCCACCAGAACCAGTCAGCAAATCACTCCTGAAGAAACCGAATGCGGAGAAACGCGTAGAGTGACGCTGACCAGACCAGACCAGAGAGATTCCTAAGCGAGTGGAGCCCCTGCAGGCTGATGACGTCAGTTCCGGTTTCCGGATCCGGTGAGACGCACCGGTGACACGCACGCCGATATACAGGGGAGGCAGAGAGCACACGCTTCGTTTGCCGAGATCCAGATCGCAGGATCTAAATGCTTTTTTAAATCTACTACCATGTGAGTGTATCCCTTACCACTTACCTGCTTTTATAAATTGTCCTTCCAGTCTGCACTATGTCCGTTTCTTTTTATATATAAGGTCTCCAGAAGCTCCTGGTGTTAATCATCCTTGGTGGGCTGAGATTTAAAGATACCTTTTTGTGAACAGCACTCACTATATGTTTGTGAGTATTTTGCACACAGACCTTTATCACTATATTAACTCACGAATTATCACGTGTACTGCACCATCAGACTTTTTTTCTGTTTTCCATGGCTTGCGCTTCCCGATGACTTACACCACTTCTATCTACATGGGATCGTGAGAAGGATCCTCCACTGGGTTATAGCGGCATCCATATTTGTTTGTATTGGTATCACTTTTATATTTTGTATTACACTGTTGATCACACTGTTTATCAAATGTAGTATGTTGGGGGTTTAGGCAGGTTGTATTTTATTTGGTTATTCTAGAGCGCCACTATTGATAATTTTGTTTGTATCAAATGCATGATTATGGGCCTAAGTAACATTTATAGACAAGGTTAAAATTGTATTAGAAGAGGTAGGACAGAAGTGCAATGTGTTGTATTAGAAGACTTTACCCAACCCAGTAACCGAGCAGCGAACAGCAGCAAATGGCTGACACCCTTTGGCTGTCCTCTCAGACGTCCGCCTTTGGGGCGATGCAGATGTAGGCTGAAAGGGTTCGGAATGGGCTTTGAAATTCTTTTGTCCATAGTCATAAACACTGCAGAGTGTGGGGCTGATGAAACACATTGCAGCAAGAAATCCCAGCTGTTAACCCTTTGCATGCTGTTTCTGTGTAGTGACGAGCAGTTGTTGGGGAACCCTTTCATACGTCCGCCTTTGGGGCGAAACAGATGTAGGCTGAAGGGGTTCTGAATCATCCTTGACCTCACAGGAAGTCGTGTTGCACCTCTCCCAGGGGCTCGGGTCTTGCTTTATTATGCAATCTGTTCAAGCAGGAGCAAGGAAGTCTGCTACATCTCTATATGTGTGTCTGACTTTTAATTCTGACACATATAGGCTAGTGAAAAAGTTCTCCATCCATAATGTTCATTAAGTATACTGCAGAATATTTGGCACATTTTCCTGGCCAGATACAGCTCAGACCTGATCCTTTGTTAACCCACAAAAGATGGAAAAAGAAGACAGCAGGAGCCACGTAACTGATGCACTAAACTATTCCGCCCTAACACTTACTATTGTTCCATATTTCCCAATGCATATTGACCCAAATGACCCTTTTAGCCATTATTAATGACAATACTGACATTTTTGGAGTTTGACACATACTGATTAATACATGTGAGTGTAGTTGTGAAGAATTCTAGTTGTCTAGCTTTAGAAGATGTGAACAGTATGCATAATAAAATCCTATGTGCTGTTAAAACTCCTTGGACATATCCAGTACAGATGTACCTTATAGCTGTAGCAGAGGTTATTGCACCCGTTAATGTGATGCGTTTACCCTACGGCAATATTTTCCGCAAGAAATACTGGGTCTCTGTTCACATTCCTTAACGCTCAAAATATTTTCTGCGTTGTTTCCTGCATTAACTGGGGTAATAATGCCTGTTTATATTTGTAAAGTGCCTGCACACAAGTGTGCATGCTACTGGCTATTGACTTTCAACATTACATTTTAGTATATATTTCTGCAACTGAGCAATAACATGTATACATATCAAAGCAGCTGAATGCAGTAATTAGCACATTCAAATTATTTTAAACACTAGCAAATAAAAATAGATTCCATAGATTTTTTTTTTTTTTTTTTAAATCTTCCTATTTATTTTTATTATTAAACACATCTTTATTACTTTTATTTGGGTGTGGGTAAAACTTTTATATGGTAGGTGGAATAAAGTCCCTATGAACAGTATTTAGAGGCCTCTGCAGTAAGCGTTCATAAGCCACTTCTCAAGCACTTGTCGCCCAAAATGCCTACTGCTATTCAGTAAGCGGTGATAAATGGGTGATAAAAGACTGAATCGCCCCCAAAAAATTGCTCATAAAAAAATCACTGAGGCAGCGATGATAAGCCACTTATTGACGCTTTTCGGCATGTTCATAAACTTGCGCAATTCTAGTAGCAGTGATTTGGCTATGAACGCTTATCACCGCTCTACAATAGTGATTTTATCACAAAATCCTCACGCCAGAAAAAGTTGACGTGAAGGTGTTGGAAACCTGCAGAGAAGCGGCGAGATGGGACTTAAAAAAAAATTGATGCTGGGAATCTCTGGAGCTGATTTCCATTAATATTAGCACCAGAGACCCCTGGCATGAATCCTATGTAATAAAAATGCATTTACAGTAAACTTCATTACCATAGCGGATAGCCTCAGGGACACCCTACTTCCCGAGATACAGGCCCCGTAATGGGGGCCAGTATCTCCTATGCATTTAAATGTCCACGTCACGTGACCATGGGAATAAAATGCATAGGAGATACCGGCACCCCATAACGGGGCCTGTATCTGTGGAAGTAGGGGGTCCCTGAGGCTGAAACCAATGCGGTTCAGCTCAGGAGACCCCCTGTTCATCTAAACTATTAACAAAATTAAAATTCATACACATACATTTCGGGCGATATTTGCACAGGGAGAGACAGCTCTCTCAGAGCAGCTCTCTCCGGAGCAGATACAACTCGCCGGGTTAGGCCTTTTCAGAGGGTCGTTCATCAGATCCCCGGCTAATCGCCCGTTTTGTGAATTTTGCTATGACAGGTAATCAAGGCTTTCTGAATACCGTGATAGCAACTCTCATAAAAACGGTGATTTAAATGGCCCAGCGATATTTTTTTTTTATGAACCTTTAGTGCATAGGCCCTCTAGTCTTAGATAAAGCTTTAATTCCAGTTTGATGATGCTGGGAATGAGAACAAGTCTGGTGAAATCCAATATTTTTGCCAGATTACCGTGAAGTTTGTGAAAATGTTCGTGTATAAGAGAACCTGCGACCTGAGGCAATTTGCTTAATTTTCAAGCAAAGTGAAACTTCTACATTTTCTGAAAATGTTCCAAAAACAGCACTTTTCTGAAGACATTTGCACACCTCTACTGGCCATAAAACAGGAATGGAATAATAATGGAAAAGCTCATTACAAGTTTCAAAGTAGGTGTCACAAAGACAGAAGATATACAAGGACAGAAAAAAATCCGTAACAAAATATTTTATAAGTAATAAACTCAGAAAAGCTTTGCATTATTTTGCTTAAGGGAGAGGGTTTTGCTGATATGTTTATGTCAATGTGATTAAGTTGCTATTCATGACCCTAAGGTGTCTAAATGCATTTTGACATTCATTATGTGTTTATTGAATGGGAAGGTATGTTGCCCCTGGTGAATTAAAGTGCAGAATAGGAGGAATGGTGTTCGTCTGCTTCCCATGTAATGCATACTTCATCACTAGGTTTGCAAGTAATTCAGAGTGTGGTCATAAACTACTATAAGTGCCTTAATTACTTAGATACATTGGTCCATAAAAAGCAATTAAGGCTATAAGGAATGTAAATCATATTGACTAGGCTGTTATATGTTATGTCATATATTAGATTAAAACCTATAAAGAAGTATTTATAATATACGTGGACCATTGTTTTATGTTCTTTTTTGAGTGTTGTTTAGTCTTCTAATTTCCCTACTGAACCTGAAAAGACAATAATGTGAGGTACTGTAATAACAATAACAATTTGGGCTAGTGACGTGTTAAGTTTTTTTTTTTAGTTGAATGAATAGTTTGATGTCCTCTTGAAACGCCCAAAGAGAAGGTCTATATAAGTGATCATTTTATAGTGTATATCAGGGGCGAGAAACACCTCACTCCAGGGCCACCAACATGTCAGTTTTAAAGGATATCCCTGCTTCAGCACAGGTTGAAGTGATTAGTGGCTTAATACCTGACCTGTTTGTGGCCCTTGAGGAATGAAGTTTCCCCACCCCTGGTGTATATGTTTATATGTAATGGTATTTTCCCCTCTCTCTGGGAGATTCTGCCATTACATGGTGTATGGTGCTGGCTACCTGTAGCTCACAGGATGCTGAGTCGTCCGCTGGTGGTAGTGGGGACCTCTGGACAGGCTTCTGGGGTACATTACTGGTCTTTATCTCTGTGGGTACAACGCCTCCATCTGCTGCAGGCTCCAGGAATGTGGAGACAATCCCTGCACTAGAACTTACTTCCACTCCCCCAGATAGATTGCACACCAAGCCAGGTGTTGAACACAGGAACACTTTATTTGCTGCACAGCATACACCGGATACAGAGTACACTTGGGCTTAACCCATGGACAGGACCTACTATGATTGTTCCCTTCAAACAGTGGTAAAAAGGAAGGTTCACAATGTAGTGTTATGCAGGTCCTATTTGGTTATACCTTGGCGTGGTATGCAGGCTTATGACGCTTTGGCCGAAGGGTTTAACTAAACAACCAAGAAAATATTATTATTGAAGTATTTGTACTTTATACTTATTACCATATATTTGGTCAATTGGATGTAGCATCCCCTGTCTTTCGTTGTGTACAGAATTGAGAAAAATTGCATTTTGCCCCCGCCAAAATGACTGTTAAAAGCAGTATATACTGTACTGGGCCAGGTGACCTTGCACACGAACTTTTAATGTTTGACAATAATTGTAGGCAAAACTTGCAGATTTATGAAAAGATTGTAGCAAAAGAAAGGGCACATTTATTTATTTATTTATAAAATGTTTTACCAGGAAGTAATACATTGAGAGTTACCTCTCATTTTCAAGTATGTCCTGGACATAGTTAATATGACAAATAATACATGGTTACAAATACAGTTACATAAATGAACAGGGTATACATTATTTACAATACATTGCATGCACAGTTAGAGAATATGTATATTATAGGCTTATGTAACAGTTACAGACCAGATTAAAATGTGAGACAACCTTAGTTTTGAAATAACTTAAACTGGTGGTGGATGTGAGATTCTCCGGTAGGTTGTTCCAGTTTTGGGGTGCACGGTAAGAGAAGGAGGAGTGGCTGGATACTTTGTTAAGCCTTGGGACCATGAACAGTCTTTTGGAGTCAGATCTCAGATGATAAGTGCTGCATGTGGTAGGAGTGAGGAGCTTGTTTAGATAGGTGGGTAGCTTGCCCAGAGAGTATTTGAAGGCAAGACAGGAAAGGTGAACTTTGCACCTAGACTCGAGTGATGACCAATCTAGTTCTTTGAGCATTTCGCTGTGATGTGTGTTGTAGTTGCATTGGAGAACGAAATGACAAATTGAATTGTAGAGGGTGCCAAGTTTGCCAAGGTGGGTTTGGGGTGCCGAGCCATATACTATGTCTCCATAGTCGATAATTGGCATTAGCATCTGCTGTGCAATATGCTTTCTGACCAGCAGGCTTAGGGAGGATTTGTTCCTGTAAAGTACACCTAGTTTGGCATAGGTTTTGGATGTCAGGGCATCAATGTGCATTCCGAATGTTAAGTGGGAGTCAAACCATATGCCAGGTATTTAAAACTGGTAACAGGAGTTAGGGTGGTGTTAGCATTGGTTCTGATCTGGAGCTCAGTCACTGGAAGCTTTAAAAATTTAGTCTTGGTCCCAAATACCATTTTTACAGTCTTGTAGTGTTTAAAAACAGTTTGTTTTGTGAAATTTCGCCTGGTTTGCAAACTTTGGGGCACATTTTTCAATTTCTACCTGTACTTATAATGTTGAATTTATTCAGATTCTGTGTACATTTAGAAATGTCTCTGTTATCCAGAACACCCATAAAAGTATCTATCCTAAAAATAGCTCTAAAAAAATGTTGTTTCCCTGTAAAAATCTGCTTACCAAAAGAAAATCTTTTTTTACATCACTTGATATTCTCATCTAGTGATAGATCCACACAGGAAAAAAAAATTCTCCCCTTCCAGCTCGTTATAAGGTCCAACCCAAGGCCTAGATGGCAGATAAAGGTTTCCAAAGCATGAAATGGAAAAATACGTTTGTCATTTGTTAAAGCATGTGGATTAATTCACCTTTATAACATCATGAGTAATGAGGCTGTGTTCCATATTTCAGCACTTTGTCTCACAGAAAGGTTAAATTAAGTGTAAAGAAAGTACAGTAAATACAGCCTGTGTTCCCAGAAGTAGAATTGCAATCCAAACAGATTTATAATGGTGAAGAATTGAAATTTGCAGAAGAAATAGTATCATATTGTTGCTTGTCATTTCCGTTTGCTGTAGATTCCAGTTTGGTTTAGTGCAGTACTTTGGCGTGCGGAATACTTTTTTCCTTAAGAATACAAAATAAAAAATCCATTGTGTCTTGTATTAAATTAATACAAGTTTCAGTTTTTACTGACACTTTTACTGAAATCCATGTTTATTAATTACATTTTCTATTTGGCAAATTATGGCATCATATTGACTTTAACAACAGAGAACAAAGTAGTTATGGTTAACAATTTTTAATCTGTTTATTAATTACTTTGAGATTGGCATTGAGAGAGCAAAGTTTCCATCTTTTTTTTACTGGCGACACAAAAATATGTTAGTTAGTAAACCAGAGCTGGATATCATTTCTGCATGGAAGAACAGACACACTGGAAGCTTGGGTAGGTATGGTAGATGTGAAATATGGTTTAATATAGATAAATATAAGGTTATGCCTTTGGTAAGCAAGAATATGCCTGCTACTGTACATACAAACGAAATTTAACAAAATTAAGTCAATCATTGATGGAGCAGGATTTAAGAATTAGGAGTGGATGTATAAAGCAGACTTAGCTAGTGCTCAATGTCAGGTAGTACTGTAGCTGCAAAGGCTAATGGTATGGGGTATGGATGGAAGGGAAGACAGCATCATGTGGCCACTGTATAAATCCTTAATAAGACCACAGCTTGAATGTGAAGCACACTTTTGGGCAACGCTTCATAAATAAGAAATTATCAAACGAGAAAAAGCCACCAAAATAGCGCCCAAATAAGTAGGTTTACATTAGTGATGTACCGAGCACCGGGTAATTACCCGGTACCCGGCTTACGAGGCACTTTTTCAGCTACACGGACCCGGCAGCAGAGGGCTGGGACCGGCGCTGGGTAATGTCAGAGTAGCTGAAAATACTTCATCACTTACCTGCAGCCTGCGACGGAAGGTGAGGAAGACTGGTGAGAAAGACCACGGCGACATCTGGGAGCAACAGCAGAGGTCCTGGTGGCGGTGGCAGCAACAGAAGTTTGTGTTCAGCCGGGGGGAGAAGCAGGAATACAGCACACAGCTGATACCAGTGTGAGCCGGGGAACCTGTGACCGGAGCAGGAGCGTTCCTATTGGAAAGCTGGCTCCTTCCTGATTCAGTTTGAATGGGACTGCAGGGACACCCCACTTTGTTAATCCGATGGGCCATTAGTCTGGCTGCAGAAAGCTCACAGAAATGTTTCAGTTTATTGGGAGATTGCCCCAGATTTTCCAAGGCAAGTGATCTAATACTGGTGGCTGCATCTGTACATCAATATTTCCATGGGAAATTGCATTATATATTAAAATGGCTGAAAAGTAACAGAATGGAGATAAATGGCGGAAAAATATTGTGAGATTATCTTATGTTTTTCTTTAACTGTGCATGCAATGTCTTGTATATACTGCACCGACACACTTTATTCGAGCAAATGCCTGGTTTGTACCTGGCAGAAACCTGGAATCCGCCACTGCTCACCTCTTGCATGCTTCGTTGCGCTTGCCTTCCCAGCCACGGTTCATGCCTGGCTGACGGGGGCCTGATCTTGTTAAATGATAATGAGAATGATTTACTAGGCTGCGATGTTTCGATTGTCCACCAGATGGCATAAACTCATGACTTAAGTAATGTGTGGCCTTTGCAAGTTGTTTCGTTTCCAAAAAAAGTTACTTTATCCCAGTACAGTATGCTATTGTGTAACTTGTCCTTGAGACTGAAGGAATAGTTGCAAAAAATGTATCAATTTAGGCTTTACATACAGTAATGTATTAAATAAAGACAAAGATCATTTTCACTTACACTATTCTACAGAGACATGAGTGAACAAGTGGAGCCCGTGTTCCAAAAACCTGACAGAAGTTATGCTTATTTGATATGGGCCGCTATAAATGCAACAGAGGATAAGATGGCAACAGTTGTTCAAATTTATCAGTATTTTATCGAAAATTATGACTTTTACAGATTTTCGCCAACTCCTCATTTGTGGAAGCATGCAATAAGGAAAAGGTTATGTAGTGACCCCTGTTTTCACCGTATTGAGCCCCAATTTGTTGGAGGGTATTGGTGTGTGTCACAGGGTTTTTCCCGTATCTATGATAATGGAGGCGGCAAAAGGCGAAGGGTCGTGTTAAAACGAAATAAGAAGCGACAGTCCCTGCCAAGCAATGCGCCAGAACCAGAACCAGAACCAGCAGCAGCACCAGCTTATCATCATGGTCCTGCCGTCGGTGACAAATCTGAGATGGATTTCGCAGCCAGTTTTGATGAAGCTTGCATGTACCTAAGCGATTTCCCGCTGACTACAGGTGGGCTAGTCCCTCTGCAAAATGATGAAAGCTGGACTGGAAGTGGGCCGGCGCCAGCGCAAGCTGAATGGGAAATTTAGTAATACTGTACTGTACAGTATGGTGAGTACTGTATTTTTGCCGTATTATTTTGGTGGGGCTGGCTGGGAACTTCTTTAGGGGGCTGACCATTACTGTACATTAAAACTTTTCATTTTGTTTTTCCTCAGAAAAGAAAACGGCTAATGGGGGGATTTCGATGGATTATATTGTACTGTATGCTGATGTTTTCCGGCCATACAGTATACTGTGTAATAAACCCGAATAAATAAAACTACTGTATGCATTTATTCTACAGTACATGTTCAGTAAATTACTGCACATACTGGGGGCGAGATGTGTTTGCAGCAGAGAGAGATTTAATAATATTGTACAGTGAGCAGGGGGTTCCCTGAGCCAGAAATTAATGCTCAGGGAACCCCCCTGCTCCTGATCAATATTATTAAAAATACGGAAAATGCTGCGTCATTACCATAGCGGATAGCCGCTAAGGCAATGAAGGGGTTAACCCACCGTGCCCGCTTTATTGTGTGTAGTGGGGATGGGTGAGGGGGGTATTTGGCCCTTGGTGTGAGTTTAGGACTTGCGGGAGGGGGGGGGGGTTGCGGGTGCACTTAACCCCTTCACGATCGTAGCAGTTAATACCGCTACGGTCATGAAGGGGTTAAGCCCTCCCGCTACCCCACCCCCCCCCCCCCCCCCGCAAGCCCTCCCCAACCATCGTTGGGGCGAATACCCCATTCACCCACCCTCCCGCTACCCACAATAAAAAAATACACACACACAGCAGCCGCCAAAAAATAAATAAATAAATGACAATAAATACATTGGAAATACATTTTTATTGATAGTGTAGATGTGCAGGGGGTCTCCGGAGCTGAACCGCGGTGGTTTTAGGTCTGGGGACCCCGTGCCCCCCGAGATACAGGCCCCTTTAGGGGGTGCCGGTATCCAGCTCTGCGTTAAAAGCCCCGATCACGTGACCGCGGCCTGTAAACCAAGCAGAGCAGAGGGATACCGGCACCCCCTAAAGGGGCCTGTATCTCGGGGGGCACGGGGTCCCCAGACCTGAAACCTGTGCGCTTCTGCTCTGGAGACCCCCTGCACATGTACACTATCAATAAAACACATACAATATACAGTATAAATAAACACTCGTTCTTTACCTTAGCGTCTATGCGCTATGGTAAAGAAGCATCATTTCTGTATTTTAATAATATTGTACAGTGAGCAGGGGGTTCCCTGAGCCAGAAATTAATGCTCAGGGAACCCCCCTGCTCCTGATCAATATTATTAAAAATACGGAAAATGCTGCGTCATTACCATAGCGGATAGCCGCTAAGGCAATGAAGGGGTTAACCCACCGTGCCCGCTTTATTGTGTGTAGTGGGGATGGGTGAGGGGGGTATTTGGCCCTTGGTGTGAGTTTAGGACTTGCGGGAGGGGGGGGGGGTTGCGGGTGCACTTAACCCCTTCACGATCGTAGCAGTTAATACCGCTACGGTCATGAAGGGGTTAAGCCCTCCCGCTACCCCACCCCCCCCCCCCCCGCAAGCCCTCCCCAACCATCGTTGGGGCGAATACCCCATTCACCCACCCTCCCGCTACCCACAATAAAAAAATACACACACACAGCAGCCGCCAAAAAATAAATAAATAAATGACAATAAATACATTGGAAATACATTTTTATTGATAGTGTAGATGTGCAGGGGGTCTCCGGAGCTGAACCGCGGTGGTTTTAGGTCTGGGGACCCCGTGCCCCCCGAGATACAGGCCCCTTTAGGGGGTGCCGGTAGCCCTCTGCTTGGTTTAAAGGTCCCGATCACGTGATCGCGGCCTGTAAACCAAGCAGAGCAGAGGGATACCGGCACCCCCTAAAGGGGCCTGTATCTCGGGGGGCACGGGGTCCCCAGACCTAAAACCACCGCGGTTCAGCTCCGGAGACCCCCTGCACATGTACACTATCAATAAAAATGTATTTCAAATGTATTTATTGTCATTTATTTATTTATTTATTTATATTTATTTATTAATTGTGCTGCTGCTGCTGCAAGTCGTAAACTCACACCAAGGGCCAAACACCCCCCTCACCCCCAATAAAAAAAATTCACGCACAGCAGCCCCACAATTAATAAATAAATCTAAATAAATAAATAAATAAAATCTATGTAAAACCCCCTCCCCCTATTCTCGCTTTTAAAACGCCCTGCCTTCTCTCTAATCTATGTAAAAAAAACCTCCCCCTATCCCCCTATCCCCCTATTGTGTGTGTGCGTTAAGCTTCCCTGCAAGCTATGTAAAAAAAACCTCCCCCTATTGTGTGTGTGTTTCAATCTGGCTGGCCTGTGTTTCTGAGTGCTGAGTGCTCTGCGTTTAACCAAGCAGAGCAGAGGGATACCGGCACCCCCTAAAGGGGCCTGTATCTCGGGGGGCACGGGGTCCCCAGACCTAAAACCTGTGCGCTTCAGCTCCGGAGACCCCCTGCACATGTACACTATCAATAAAAATGTATTTCAAATGTATTTATTGTCATTTATTTATTTATTCATTTATATTTATTTATTAATTGTGCTGCTGCTGCTGCAAGTCGTAAACTCACACCAAGGGCCAAACACCCCCCTCACCCCCAATAAAAAAAAATCACGCACAGCAGCCCCACAATTAATAAATAAATCTAAATAAATAAATAAATAAAATCTATGTAAAACCCCCTCCCCCTATTCTCGCTTTTAAAACGCCCTGCCTTCTCTCTAATCTATGTAAAAAAAACCTCCCCCTATCCCCCTATCCCCCTATTGTGTGTGTGCGTTAAGCTTCCCTGCAAGCTATGTAAAAAAAACCTCCCCCTATTGTGTGTGTGTTTCAATCTGGCTGGCCTGTGTTTCTGAGTGCTGAGTGCTCTGCGTTTAACCAAGCAGAGCAGAGGGATACCGGCACCCCCTAAAGGGGCCTGTATCTCGGGGGGCACGGGGTCCCCAGACCTAAAACCACCGCGGTTCAGCTCCGGAGACCCCCTGCACATGTACACTATCAATAAAAATGTATTTCAAATGTATTTATTGTCATTTATTTATTTATTTATTTATATTTATTTATTAATTGTGCTGCTGCTGCTGCAAGTCGTAAACTCACACCAAGGGCCAAACACCCCCCTCAACCCCAATAAAAAAAAATCACGCACAGCAGCCCCACAATTAATAAATAAATCTAAATAAATAAATAAATAAATAAAGACATGAAGAGAAATAAATACTGTATATACTGTACAGTATATACACTGTATACATATATATATATATATATATATATATATATACAGTATACATATATACACTGTGTATATATACTGTATATATATATATATATATATATATATATATATATATATATATATATATATATATATATATATATACATACTGTATGTGAGTGAAAAGAGAAAAAAGTAACCCGTATGGGAGCACTCAGGTATGCAATTGATATATTTGTTTATTTATTTGACACAGTGCAAAAAGGGATGAATAAACAGTACATGATTTAAAAACACTTAAAAAAGAGGCATGGACCCTTAAACACTAATGAACAGCACTAGGGAACGACACACACTGTCAACCCTAAACATGAAAAGGATAGTGACTCAAAAAACACTAGGGAGAATCAAAGTGAATCACAATACAGTAGGTTACTGGGTTTAAAGGCACCTACAGTATACAACGCTAAGGATAATGCACACTACAATACCAAAAAGTATTTTAACCAAGCAAGTAAACCAAAATCAATATATACTGTAAGTAACAACCAGAAAAGACAATTTAAAACCAAACTAACCCTTACAATACCAAGGATTACATCTATCTAATTGTAAAAAACCTTATACAGTACATTATACACAGCATTGTTTAAAAACCCCTTCCCCCCCTAATGTTTCTGTTAAGTAGATTACACTGAAGGGAGAGAGATATAAAGGCCTAAAGCCCCTTCCCCCCTAATGTTTCTGTTAAACAGATTACAGTACATTGAAGGGAGAGAGATTTTACAGAAACACACATTAGGGGGGAGGGGGCTTTAAACAGATTACAGTACATTGAAGGGAGAGAGATGTTTCTGTTACCAGTAAATCTCCCTCCCTGCATTGCTAACCACCCTCACCCCCTACCCACATACCGTTAACCCCCCCCCCCATCCTGGCCATGGCCCCTCCGCTTCTGCAAAACAGACACAAAAATTAAAACATACAAAGTAATGTCCCCTAACCCCTTAATCACCATAGCGGTTATTAACCGCTACAGTCATGAAGGGGTTAACCCACCCTCACCCACCCACCACTCGGGATGCCTACATACCCTCCCACACTAACCCCCCCCCCACCCGTGAGGCCTAACCACCCAATCAGTTCCCACAAGGGAGGCCTACCCACATACCGTTGGGGAAACACCCCACCCCCACCCCAGTACCCACAATAAAAACAGTACAATCACCCACAATAAACAGCATTCTATTTATTAAATACATTACCCACCCCCTGTGCCCCCCCCCCCCCCATAAATACAAGATTTATTCTTTTACATTCAGGGTCCATAACGCAGCCCCACGCTAGTCCCCGGTGGGCTGGCAGGGCACCTGGACAGACCTACAGTTTACCAGCAGCATTCCACAGGTTCTGGAGGCCTGCTGGTGGATCCTGCCAGCACCATGGCGCCCAGGTGGTCTCCTTGGGTCACCGTGAGCCTCAATTGGGTCCACACGGTAGGCCCAAGGATGTCTGGGAGCCCCGGGTCAAACCCACAGGTGTCTGCGGGGCCTCGGGTGGTTCCCATGGGGGTCTGGGGAACTCACGGGTGCTCACTACGGGTCCGCGGTGCCCCCACAGAAGTGGGACCACACATCATCATCCCCGCACCTACGGCTCGGAGGTGCCCCCACAGAAGTGGGACCACACATCGTCATGCCCGCAGACTACGGGTCCGCGGTGCCCCCACAGAAGTGGGACCACACATCATCATCCCCGCATGTGTCACCCGTGGAACCACCAGCCTGCTACCCTTTAGGATACCCGAGGATTCCCCGCGGGTGGTCTCCAGAGGTCCCACGCAAAACCACGGAAGTAACCCTGAATGTAAAAAAAATAAACCTGGCCAATACATTCAATACATACACCCTCCCCCCCAACACCTACAGTACAATAATGTGCAAAATAACTATTATCCAGATATGGATAATAGATTAATTGCCCATTATTAAAAACATTAACTAGCATATACAAATAAATAAAGTACTACTGACCTCATCAATACGAAGTGTCCGATGCCAGCGCCTTCCTTCTCTTGCCCACACAAAACATAGCCAAAACCAAGCCAATACATTGCAATTACATTCAGATATCAATTAACCCCTTAAACACCTTATCGGATAATAACCGCAAAGGTAATTAAGGGGTTAAGCCACACAGGCACGATACCCACCCTTCACCCATGAATTTGTACTGTGGCTTCATCATGCAACTATATATATATATACTGTATATATATACATACAGAGAGACAGAGAGAAAGAGAGAGAGAGAGATATATACAGTATATATATATACACACGTTATATACACACCCATGATAAACCAAATATACAGTACAAATAAATGTAGAAGGGTTATCAAAACCATACTGTTCTACAACCAAACACTTCTCCATACAGATACTACATTAAAATCAATTTCCTTTAAAAATCCTAACTGATCTCACAATCTACTGTACTGTATATGATCACAAACCAATGAAAAAAAAGTCACATTCCAAAATGCATAAAATCTATGCACCATACTGTATACATTCTGCAAATTAATCAAACGTAAACAAAAATCAGTTAGCAATCATTATTTACACCCCTAAACATTTCACACTCAATCAAGAACAATGAGACCATTAACAGATTCACGCCTAGAGCAGAACAATTAAGCCTTTGAAAAAATATAAGTACCGACAAAAATACAACCTTTACAGTACAGTACAACCAAGGCTATCTATCCCTGACCTTCCTCAAACACACAATACAATACCAAGGAATAATACATCTATCTAATTTTAAAATACTTTAAACTCACAAAATAATTAAAAACACATCTAATCCAGCTTTTAAAACATCATCATTTCTTACCCTGAATGTATACTGTACAGTATATCTCTCTAGACATATATATTGTACATACATACATACAGTGGCAAGAAATGATATACCACAAGCAAAAAAAAAATACACAGGTTAAAAAACCTTTTGAAATAATGAACAAGTTAAATAAAATACATTTCTTTACTGTAGTTCACTTACCATTACTTGCCCCCACCGACTCCCGTTGCCCAGCTTACTCACGAACCAATCCACGATCAGGAACCCATAAAATAATAAACCATTGAAAATAATAAACATTAAACTAAAAATCCAAACCAATCCACGGGTCTTCTACTTGTAATACACCTTCATCTGTATTCTTCTTTCTTCTATCTCCTTCCGGGCGGGGCAGGGCGTGGTCTTCTTTCCATCATCGGCCACGCCCTTGTCTTTTTCCTTCTCCGGAGGTCCTTCCTCCGCGGCGTCTGGCTGCAAAATGAGACGACATAGGCTTTTAAAGGCCTATGACGTCACATTTTGCGTCATGGTTCCCACGGTCCTGATTGGACCGTGAAAACCATGTGTGTTGGCCGATAATAAAAAAATGATGACGTCACTTAAAGGGAATGAAAGCACAGCCAATCAGAATGGCTTTGCTTCAATTGCCTTTAAGATGACGTCATGAAAAGGCACATGGTCGTGCACACATGGTACGGTAGCCAATCAGAGCGTGGGAACTTTATGCCTACTCTGATTGGCTCTGGTATACCATGTGTCAGGGGCTTGGGGGAGAAAGGATGTGACGTCAATGAAAACCTGTCACGTGGTACGGTAGCCAATCAGAGCGTGGGAACTTTATCCTTATTGACGTCACATCCTTTCTCCCCCAAGCCCCTGACACATGGTATACCAGAGCCAATCAGAGTAGGCATAAAGTTCCCACGCTCTGATTGGCTACCGTACCACGTGACAGGTTTTCATTGACGTCACATCCTTTCTCCCCCAAGCCCCTGACACATGGTATACCAGAGCCAATCAGAGTAGGCATAAAGTTCCCACGCTCTGATTGGCTCTAGTACCATGTGTGCACGACCATGTGCCTTTTCATGACGTCATCTTAAAGGCAATTGAAGCAAAGCCATTCTGATTGGCTGTGCTTTCATTCCCTTTAAGTGACGTCATCATTTTTTTATTATCGGCCAACACACATGGTTTTCACGGTCCAATCAGGACCGTGGGAACCATGACGCAAAATGTGACGTCATAGGCCTTTAAAAGCCTATGTCGTCTCATTTTGCAGCCAGACGCCGCGGAGGAAGGACCTCCGGAGAAGGAAAAAGACAAGGGCGTGGCCGATGATGGAAAGAAGACCACGCCCTGCCCCGCCCGGAAGGAGATAGAAGAAAGAAGAATACAGATGAAGGTGTATTACAAGTAGAAGACCCGTGGATTGGTTTGGATTTTTAGTTTAATGTTTATTATTTTCAATGGTTTATTATTTTATGGGTTCCTGATCGTGGATTGGTTCGTGAGTAAGCTGGGCAACGGGAGTCGGTGGGGGCAAGTAATGGTAAGTGAACTACAGTAAAGAAATGTATTTTATTTAACTTGTTCATTATTTCAAAAGGTTTTTTAACCTGTGTATTTTTTTTTTGCTTGTGGTATATCATTTCTTGCCACTGTATGTATGTATGTACAATATATATGTCTAGAGAGATATACTGTACAGTATACATTCAGGGTAAGAAATGATGATGTTTTAAAAGCTGGATTAGATGTGTTTTTAATTATTTTGTGAGTTTAAAGTATTTTAAAATTAGATAGATGTATTATTCCTTGGTATTGTATTGTGTGTTTGAGGAAGGTCAGGGATAGATAGCCTTGGTTGTACTGTACTGTAAAGGTTGTATTTTTGTCGGTACTTATATTTTTTCAAAGGCTTAATTGTTCTGCTCTAGGCGTGAATCTGTTAATGGTCTCATTGTTCTTGATTGAGTGTGAAATGTTTAGGGGTGTAAATAATGATTGCTAACTGATTTTTGTTTACGTTTGATTAATTTGCAGAATGTATACAGTATGGTGCATAGATTTTATGCATTTTGGAATGTGACTTTTTTTTCATTGGTTTGTGATCATATACAGTACAGTAGATTGTGAGATCAGTTAGGATTTTTAAAGGAAATTGATTTTAATGTAGTATCTGTATGGAGAAGTGTTTGGTTGTAGAACAGTATGGTTTTGATAACCCTTCTACATTTATTTGTACTGTATATTTGGTTTATCATGGGTGTGTATATAACGTGTGTATATATATATACTGTATATATCTCTCTCTCTCTCTTTCTCTCTGTCTCTCTGTATGTATATATATACAGTATATATATATATAGTTGCATGATGAAGCCACAGTACAAATTCATGGGTGAAGGGTGGGTATCGTGCCTGTGTGGCTTAACCCCTTAATTACCTTTGCGGTTATTATCCGATAAGGTGTTTAAGGGGTTAATTGATATCTGAATGTAATTGCAATGTATTGGCTTGGTTTTGGCTATGTTTTGTGTGGGCAAGAGAAGGAAGGCGCTGGCATCGGACACTTCGTATTGATGAGGTCAGTAGTACTTTATTTATTTGTATATGCTAGTTAATGTTTTTAATAATGGGCAATTAATCTATTATCCATATCTGGATAATAGTTATTTTGCACATTATTGTACTGTAGGTGTTGGGGGGGAGGGTGTATGTATTGAATGTATTGGCCAGGTTTATTTTTTTTACATTCAGGGTTACTTCCGTGGTTTTGCGTGGGACCTCTGGAGACCACCCGCGGGGAATCCTCGGGTATCCTAAAGGGTAGCAGGCTGGTGGTTCCACGGGTGACACATGCGGGGATGATGATGTGTGGTCCCACTTCTGTGGGGGCACCGCGGACCCGTAGTCTGCGGGCATGACGATGTGTGGTCCCACTTCTGTGGGGGCACCTCCGAGCCGTAGGTGCGGGGATGATGATGTGTGGTCCCACTTCTGTGGGGGCACCGCGGACCCGTAGTGAGCACCCGTGAGTTCCCCAGACCCCCATGGGAACCACCCGAGGCCCCGCAGACACCTGTGGGTTTGACCCGGGGCTCCCAGACATCCTTGGGCCTACCGTGTGGACCCAATTGAGGCTCACGGTGACCCAAGGAGACCACCTGGGCGCCATGGTGCTGGCAGGATCCACCAGCAGGCCTCCAGAACCTGTGGAATGCTGCTGGTAAACTGTAGGTCTGTCCAGGTGCCCTGCCAGCCCACCGGGGACTAGCGTGGGGCTGCGTTATGGACCCTGAATGTAAAAGAATAAATCTTGTATTTATGGGGGGGGGGGGGGCACAGGGGGTGGGTAATGTATTTAATAAATAGAATGCTGTTTATTGTGGGTGATTGTACTGTTTTTATTGTGGGTACTGGGGTGGGGGTGGGGTGTTTCCCCAACGGTATGTGGGTAGGCCTCCCTTGTGGGTAGTTAGTGGGTGAGGGTTGAGGGTGGTTAGGCCTCACGGGGTGGGGGGTTAGAGTGGGAGGGTATGTACAGTAGGCGTCCCAAGTGGTGGGTGAGGGCGGGTTAACCCCTTCATGACTGTAGCGGTTAATAACCGCTATGGTGATTAAGGGGTTAGGGGACATTACTTTGAAAGTGTTATTTTTTTTCTCTGTTTTACTGTACAGCAGCGGAGGTTGCCATGGGTAGTGGGTAGTGTATTGAATGTATTTATTGGTTATTATGCGTTAACCCCTTCATTACCTTAGCGGCTATACGCTATGCTAATGAAGCCTCGTTTCTGAACTTTTAATAATATTGTGCAGGAGCAGGGGGTCCCCTGAGATTAGATTTCTGTCTCAGGGAACCCCCTGCTCACTCTACAATATTATTAAAAAGACAGAAATGCTGCTTCTTTACCATAGCGCATAGCCGCTAAGCTAAAGAATGATTCTTTAATGATGTGTGTGTTTTATTCACAGTGTAGATGTTCTCCGGAGCTGAAGCGCACAGGTTTCAGGTCTGGGGACCCCGTGCCCCCCGAGATACAGGCCCCTTTAGGGGGTGCCGGTATCCCTCTGCTCTGCTTGGTTTACAGGCCGCGGTCACGTGATCGGACCTTTAAACCAAGCAGAGGGCTACCGGCACCCCCTAAAGGGGCCTGTATCTCGGGGGGCACGGGGTCCCCAGACCTAAAACCTGTGCGGTTCAGCTCCAGAGACCCCCTGCACATCTACACTATCAATAAAAATGTATTTCCAATGTATTTATTGTCATTTATTTATTTATTTTTTGGCGGCTGCTGTGTGTGATTATTTTTTATTGTGTTTAGCGGGGGTGGGTGACGGGGTTTATAAATGTGAGTTTATAAATAAAATAAAGAATATTATTTATAGGGGCCTTAGAACAGAAGTTCCCACGCCAATTGCGCGCTCATTGCTCTTTTGTTACAATGTTGCTGGTCTTGCGGGTTTGCAGTCTGGCAGCAAAAAGCAGTTTGTACTGTAGTACTGTGTGTGAGATAAAGTAACCAGTTCTTTTATTGCTGAAGTCGCCACTAAAAACTTTTATTTACAAATACAGTACAAAAACCGTGCAACACACAACAACATTCAGTATCCTTTGTTTAAGTACAGCAGGTACTATAGGGTAAAACATGTACTGTACAGTACAGCACAACATTACAGTATGGTCTCACTGAAAGTCCTCCCCATTTTCCAGCCATGGCCGATGCCTTGCATGGCGCAAAACGCCATTAATGCAGTCTCTAACGCCTCTCATTACAGGATCTGTAACAGGGTAATAGCGCTGCATTTCTTCCACAATCTTTTTCCTTAAATTGGCAGGAAGGGCATTTTTTTGGCGATTCCCATCATAGTTCACTTTGAACACCCACTCGCAGTACAATGTGTAGGGAACATGGTGTTTAAATATGATCAAGGCATACTTGTGTGGTATACCAGCACTCCTCACCCTATACTTCTCCCTCAGCGCCGGTGTCAGATCGCACAGGGAGATGTCGGGCACTGTTTGTATGCGAGCGGGTGTAGGAAGTCTTTTGGGAGCGGGTGTACTTGAGGCGATGGGCAATGGTAGGGTGTCTGGGAGGAAGCTTTCCTCCGGTAGTGGTCGCCGGGTTGTCTCCTGGCGTGGTCTAGATGGGGTTGTCATGTCCTCCTCAATAGCATAGTACACTGTATCTTCTGGTGGAGGGTGTGTGCTTGGTGATGGAAGGGGGTCGAAGGTACCATGCATCACATCCATGTCACCCCCCTGCTCCAGCATCGGGGAAACAGGGGCATTAACACCGAGCAAATAATGTATGCCCGCTATGTCTGCCTCTATCTTGTCCATCCGTTGATCCATCCGTTGCTCCATATGTAGCATCCGTTGATCCAGCCGTTGCTCCATATGTAGCACCGACTCCAGAAGCAGATCTAGCTTTGCCAGCACACTAGAATTCCCGGGGAGATCCACACTTAGCCCATTCAGGATCCGGTCCAACGAGCTGCTTGTGCATGGCATCTGGAGATCTGGGGGGATGGGTGCAACGGAGGATGAGATGGGGGTTCCCTGGAGAGAAGCGGCATCGATGGAGAGTGGAAGAGGTGACCTGGGGATGCCCGGTACAGGAGAAGCTGCAGCGTGGTGGAAGAGGGATGGAGAAGGTGACCGCTGGATTTCCGGGAGAGAAGCAGAGTCGTCCAAGAGCAAAGGAGACAGTGACCCGTTGATTTCAGAGGCAGCAGCATCTTCAGATGGAACCGGAGAAGATGGGGGTGGAGAAGCCGGGCTGAAGATTTCCGGGACAGCTACAGCAGAGTCGTCGAAGCATATGGGAGCAAGTGGTCTGCGGATTCGGTGAGTTGGCTGCCATGCGTCTTGCGAACCGAGCACAGTACCGTATTTCTTCTTCACATAATAAGGCTGACGTGTTTTAAAAGCCTTAGCCTTTGGGGTCAGCAGAAGGTTTTCTTTGTTGGCCTTAGCCTGTCGCTTTGCCTTTGGCTTGGGAACGGTAACTGCCTTTCTTTTTTTCAGTGTGGCAGGCACAGCAGAGGTGAGATGATTCTTTCTTCCATAGAACCGGGGCTGCTCCATGTAAGCGGGAGGCACAATGCAGTATCTGGACAATGCCTCAGATAAAGATCAGCAAGTGGTGGGCTATGCAACGTGTACAACCTTTTATGCATGGTGGCCAGGTACAGGTGTTGAAAGTGGGTGGTCTGTTATGTGAGTCATTAACATATAAATACACCATCCATTTTGTGGATTCACTGCACATTGAATACACATCGACTAAACATCGAATACACATTCTTGTGTTTGTATTTCTTTCTACAGTACTCGCAGCAATGCCTGTTAAGAAGATTTCAAAGGATCTCAGCATGAGAATGAAGGAGATGTACACGAGCGGACAACGAATTGCAGATATCCAGCGCTGGTTAACTGCTTCTGGCCTCGTTGTGCCATCAAGCACTGTGTGCTATCATGCACAAGGAAAAAACAGAGACCGCAAAAAGGCACCAAGGGTAACAAATGCGTAAGTATACTGTATTTATAAAACTTAACCAAAAAAAATATAGAAAACTGTAGTGTACATCTACAGTATACCGTATTTATATAGTATATTTATTATATTACAACAGTATATACTGTAGTGTACTGTATGTGTGGTCAATTTATATTTTTTGTGCAGCAGTATACACTTTTGGTATATTGCAATTCATCTGACAACGGAATATACAGTATATGATGTGTATTTATTATGATATAACAACAGTATACCGTATTTATATAGTATATTTATTATATTACAACAGTATATACTGTAGTGTACTGTATGTGTGGTCAATTTATATTTTTTGTGCAGCAGTATACACTTTTGGTATATTGCAATTCATCTGACAACGGAATATTTATATAGTATATTTATATTACAACAGTACTGTATACTGTATATTTTGTCTATTTATATTTATAGTACAGCAGTATACATTTTTTGTATATTTATATTTACTGTATATTACAACATTACATGTACAGTATACAGTATACATTTTATATTGCTGCATATTAATAACACAATATAATTTCTTTGCATTGTAGGGAGACTACTCTTCTGGTGGACAGAATAAGTGAGGAGAATGATGAGAGGAGCGCATTAAGGGTTAAAAACACTCTTCAGGAAAACCACAATCTGACTGTATCCGAGAGCAGCATAAAGAAGATGAGACGCAGAATTGGATGGAAATATGGACGTGTGAGGTTAGTAGTGGACAGTACAGGAGGTACTGTACTGTAAAGTAAAAATGTTGTTTTGCAAACTGTACTGCGCTGTGACGCTAACATTTTTTATTCATTGTCATTACAGAGCGTACCCCATGATACGGGACGCAAACAAAATCAAAAGAGTGCTCCAGGCCCAGGCATGGATCGACAGCGGTGAGACTTTCCAGGATTGCATCTTCACTGATGAGTCTACTGTGTCGCTGGAGAGATTTGCAAGATTTGCGTTCCACAAAAAAGGCCGCATAACTTTGAAGCCACGGCCAAAACACCCTGTGAAGCTGCATGTGTGGGGTGCCATCTCTAGGCGTGGACCGGGATGCATTGTCGTCTTTGAAGGTACAATTTCTCAAATATAATGCCGCCTAATGCACTGTACTTGACTAGTGTTGCCTTACCGTATGCACTGTACTGTACTATTGAGCACTTTTCTTTTCTTGCTATAGGAATCATGAATAAAGATTTCTTCCAAGACAACATTGTGCCCGTGATAGTGCGATACATCACACAAGACTTTCCCAATGGTCATCGCTTTTACCAGGACAATGATCCCAAGCACACCGCGTCGACGGCGCATATCCTTGAGCGCGGCATCAACTGGGTGAAGACGCCAGCGGAGTAAGTGTAGTAGACCGTGTCCCATTTATATGTTCCCCACTGTTTTTACTGTGTACTCTATCTCTTAAACTAATTGTCCTTTCTTTCCAATCACAGATCACCAGACTTCAATCCGATCGAAATGGTCTGGCATCAGCTGAAGGACCACATCCGTAAAGTGGCGAAACCCTCCAAGAAGGACGAGTTGTATACAGCCATAATGAGTTTTTGGAACGATGTACTCACCGAGGAACGATGCAATAAATATATAGACCATATTGCCACTGTGTTGCCCATTGTCATCGCGCGCAATGGACAAGCATCAGGAAAGTAGTACAGTGCTGTAGTATTGTACAGTAGGTACACTATGATACAGGTAAGTATGGCACAGATTTTAGCTTTCCCAATAGTCAGAGTTTACAGTAGTTCCAGTATACAGTACAGTAGACTAGTTTGACATACTACAGTAACTGCCTACTAACTGCTCCATTTTTTCTTTCCAGAGAAAGCTGCACCAGCCACCTACTGTACAGTAGGTCTACCATAATACAGTACGCACATACAGTACAGTACAGTAACTAAACAAAGTTTTTGTTTTCTTGTCGTTCCAGGAAAAAGGGTGCACCAGGGTGGAGGGGGGGCCTTGTGTTCGTCAAATCTGCTTGTGCAGTCAAATGTACAGTATATAAACAGCAGTAATGATGTACACAAAACCTCTCCTCTCTCAATGAACTACTGTACCGCAGACACAATGAGGATACTGTTACAGTATGAAGGGAAAAAGAACAGGATGGGTTATTTAACATTACAGTATACTGTGCAATATTTATACTGTATATTTATATATACTGTATTTTTATTCTAAAGGTATTCGAGAATGTACTCTACTGTATGAGGACCTGGTGACTTTCAACCCTCTCAGACCCACAGAAAGGATTATTTCACATCACTGTATATTTATCCTGTATATTTTCAGTAATTTAGAAGCAGTGGCTGTTCTGAACAGCCCAGGGCCAGATTAACAAAACAATGGCTTGGATTGGATTAGCCAGACGATTGATGCTTGGCCAGGGAGGGATTAAAATCTCTAAGGGAGGGGGTGGGTGGTGTAGCTGTAGGATTGTACTGTGTCAGTATTTCCAACGCCAGGTCACCCTAATAATTGCATGAATAAACCCCCAAAGACAAGGCCCAAATATACTAGTACAGTATACTGTACAGTACTGTAAAGTATGTATTATTGTGTGTTGATGTTTTGAATTGCTGTTAACTTGAAAAGTTTCACCATTGTATTGTACTGTATTTGTAAATAAAAGTATTTTGTGGCGACTTCAGCAATAAAAGAACTGGTTAATTTATCTCACATAAAGTACGTGAATACGACCGCAATCACCATTGTACAGTAAATGGGTGCATAGGATGGAACGACAGGTGCTAAAGGGGTATACAGTAAATATGATACTGTATTTATCAGTATTGATCAAAGAGAGTTGATCAGAAGGATTCCCCTTATAAAGTATACAGCACTCTATTGTCATTCATACAGTACAGTATACTGTAGTAAAGGGTAGACAACACATGGTCTTGCAGTATACTGTATTACTAAAAATCTGTCAGGTTGACCAGAATCACTGCGGATATCGGAAAATAATACAATTTTATTAATTCTACGTACTGTATATAAGGGGAATCCTTCTGATCAACTCTCTTTGATCAACACTGATAAATACAGTACAGTAATTTATCTCACACTCAGTACTACAAACTGCTTTTTGCTTGCAATAAACAAACAAACAGGGAAGCGCTACTGTATACTGTATGAGTTAGGATCAGGCCCAGCAGCCACTTTATGTTGAAAACCACATATGAAATGAGCATAAATTTGCATGAATAATTACACAAAAATATATAAAATAAATAGCACAAGTCTCTGACAGAGAGAAATTGTCCAGGTGGTGTGGATACAGGTTAATGCCCCTGTCTGATAGGACAGACTCGGGCAAGAATGGCCTGTGAGAGGTGAAAATCCAGAATGGTAGCTGGGATGGAAAGCGCTACCAACTGTGCAGGTATTGAAGTGTGTAGAAATGGGAAGGTGCCGTAGGCATCAAATGTGGAAAGCGCTCACCCAGACTTCATACAGTACACTGCGCTTTTTGCTTGCATACTGCAAAGCCGCAAGACCAGCAACATTGTAAAAAAAGAGCAAAAAAAAGAGCAATGAGCGCGAAATTGGCGTGGGAACTTCTGTTCTAGGGCCCCTAGAAATAATATTCTTTATTTTAGTTATAAACTCACATTTATATATAAAGTATATATTTATTTCTCTTCATGTACTGTATTTATTTAGATTTATTTATTAATTGTGGAGCTGCTGTGCGTGAGGGGCCATGGCCAGGATGGGGGGGGGGGGGGGGGGTAACGGTACAGTATGTGGGTAGGGGGTGAGGGTGGTTAGACCTCACAGTACATTATGCACATTGGGCCCCCCTCCTCCCCACATTTACATACTGTACTGTACACTACACGACATCAATGCAGGGAGGGTTTACCAATGCAGGGAGGGTTTACCAATGCAGGTAAGGCTTTAGGCCTTTATATCTCTCTCCCTTCAGTGTAATCTACTTAACAGAAACATTAGGGGGGGAAGGGGCTTTAGGCCTTTATATCTCTCTCCCTTCAGTGTAATCTGCTTAACACAAACATTAGGGGGGAAGGGGTTTTTAAACAATGCTGTGTATAATGTACTGTATAAGGTTTTTTACAATTAGATAGATGTAATCCTTGGTATTGTAAGGGTTAGTTTGGTTTTAAATTGTCTTTTCTGGTTGTTACTTACAGTATATATTGATTTTGGTTTACTTGCTTGGTTAAAATACTTTTTGGTATTGTAGTGTGCATTATCCTTAGCGTTGTATACTGTAGGTGCCTTTAAACCCAGTAACCTACTGTATTGTGATTCACTTTGATTCTCCCTAGTGTTTTTTGAGTCACTATCCTTTTCATGTTTAGGGTTGACAGTGTGTGTCGTTCCCTAGTGCTGTTCATTAGTGTTTAAGGGTCCATGCCTCTTTTTTAAGTGTTTTTAAATCATGTACTGTTTATTCATCCCTTTTTGCACTGTGTCAAATAAATAAACAAATATATCAATTGCATACCTGAGTGCTCCCATACGGGTTACTTTTTTCTCTTTTCACTCACATACAGTATGTATATATATATATATATATATATATATATATATATATATATATATACAGTATATATACACAGTGTATATATGTATACTGTATATATATATATATATATATATATATATATGTATACAGTGTATATACTGTACAGTATATACAGTATTTATTTCTCTTCATGTCTTTATTTATTTATTTATTTATTTAGATTTATTTATTAATTGTGGGGCTGCTGTGCGTGATTTTTTTTTATTGGGGGTGAGGGGGGTGTTTGGCCCTTGGTGTGAGTTTACGACTTGCAGCAGCAGCAGCACAATTAATAAATAAATATAAATAAATAAATAAATAAATGACAATAAATACATTTGAAATACATTTTTATTGATAGTGTACATGTGCAGGGGGTCTCCGGAGCTGAAGCGCACAGGTTTTAGGTCTGGGGACCCCGTGCCCCCCGAGATACAGGCCCCTTTAGGGGGTGCCGGTATCCCTCTGCTCTGCTTGGTTAAACGCAGAGCACTCAGCACTCAGAAACACAGGCCAGCCAGATTGAAACACACACACAATAGGGGGAGGTTTTTTTTACATAGCTTGCAGGGAAGCTTAACGCACACACACAATAGGGGGATAGGGGGATAGGGGGAGGTTTTTTTTACATAGATTAGAGAGAAGGCAGGGCGTTTTAAAAGCGAGAATAGGGGGAGGGGGTTTTACATAGATTTTATTTATTTATTTATTTAGATTTATTTATTAATTGTGGGGCTGCTGTGCGTGAATTTTTTTTATTGGGGGTGAGGGGGGTGTTTGGCCCTTGGTGTGAGTTTACGACTTGCAGCAGCAGCAGCACAATTAATAAATAAATATAAATAAATAAATAAATAAATGACAATAAATACATTTGAAATACATTTTTATTGATAGTGTACATGTGCAGGGGGTCTCCGGAGCTGAACCGCGGTGGTTTTAGGTCTGGGGACCCCGTGCCCCCCGAGATACAGGCCCCTTTAGGGGGTGCCGGTATCCCTCTGCTCTGCTTGGTTTACAGGCCGCGATCACGTGATCGGGACCTTTAAACCAAGCAGAGGGCTACCGGCACCCCCTAAAGGGGCCTGTATCTCGGGGGGCACGGGGTCCCCAGACCTAAAACCACCGCGGTTCAGCTCCGGAGACCCCCTGCACATCTACACTATCAATAAAAATGTATTTCCAATGTATTTATTGTCATTTATTTATTTATTTTTTGGCGGCTGCTGTGTGTGTGTATTTTTTTATTGTGGGTAGCGGGAGGGTGGGTGAATGGGGTATTCGCCCCAACGATGGTTGGGGAGGGCTTGCGGGGGGGGGGGGGGGTGGGGTAGCGGGAGGGCTTAACCCCTTCATGACCGTAGCGGTATTAACTGCTACGATCGTGAAGGGGTTAAGTGCACCCGCAACCCCCCCCCCCTCCCGCAAGTCCTAAACTCACACCAAGGGCCAAATACCCCCCTCACCCATCCCCACTACACACAATAAAGCGGGCACGGTGGGTTAACCCCTTCATTGCCTTAGCGGCTATCCGCTATGGTAATGACGCAGCATTTTCCGTATTTTTAATAATATTGATCAGGAGCAGGGGGGTTCCCTGAGCATTAATTTCTGGCTCAGGGAACCCCCTGCTCACTGTACAATATTATTAAAATACAGAAATGATGCTTCTTTACCATAGCGCATAGACGCTAAGGTAAAGAACGAGTGTTTATTTATACTGTATATTGTATGTGTTTTATTGATAGTGTACATGTGCAGGGGGTCTCCAGAGCAGAAGCGCACAGGTTTCAGGTCTGGGGACCCCGTGCCCCCCGAGATACAGGCCCCTTTAGGGGGTGCCGGTATCCCTCTGCTCTGCTTGGTTTACAGGCCGCGGTCACGTGATCGGGGCTTTTAACGCAGAGCTGGATACCGGCACCCCCTAAAGGGGCCTGTATCTCGGGGGGCACGGGGTCCCCAGACCTAAAACCACCGCGGTTCAGCTCCGGAGACCCCCTGCACATCTACACTATCAATAAAAATGTATTTCAAATAATTTTTAATGTGTGGATGTTTGCGCAGAGAGAGAGCAGCGGATCTCTCTCTGCTGCAAACACATCTCGCCCCCGCCGCCCATACAGTACTGTAGTATCATTTATGTATGTGCATATACAGTACAGTACAGTACTGTATGTTAGGGCTTACAGGGGTTGTTGTTATACAGTATATATATATATATATATATATATATATATATATATATATATATATATATACTGCATTACAATTCATTATAGGGGACGGCTTCACAGAGAATAGCTCGCAAGCGCCACCATGTGTATTTTGACGGCATTGCAGTATTGTAACCAGCCGGAATAAAAAGCTTAAATTCCTGCCGGAAAATAACGCAATGCACTCTGGCTGAAAAATATCAGAAACCTGAATACACCCGAGTATACCCGAATTCGCGGGACTAGCCGTGCTCGAATAAAGTGTGTCGCCAGTGTAATGTATACCCTGTTCATTTATGTAACTGTATTTGTAGCCATGAATTATTTGTCCTAACTCTGTGCCCAGGACATACTTGAAAACGAGATGTAACTCTCAATGTATTACTTCCTGGTAAAATATTTTATAAATAAATAAATAAATAAATATGTTGAAAAGTATATAAACCTATGCTTTCATCATACATGCTGGCCCTGCTGTGGAGATGGAGAGAGTACACACTTGGCCATGAGGAGTTGGAGGTTTTTGGGATATTTATGAGTGTTTTGTATGACCTCTTCGTGTGTTGTCTTATCGTTTTGTTTGTGTTAATGCGTTAATTCTTGTGTTTGGTTGCTTTTGTGTATGTTTTGATTTGTTTGTCATTTGTTGTGTCTTACTTTTTGTTGTGTGATAGTGTCTAGAGGTGAGTATTGTTGAATATTGTGAGTGTGAGTTTGACTCATTGTTGTGAGAGATGGTGGAGATGAGTGGAGTGAGTGAAGTGAGTGTGAGGAATGGAGGGAGTGGAAAGCAGAGGAGTGGAGAGCAGAGGAGTGGCAGGAGTGTGAAGAGTGTAGAGTGTGGAGAGCTGTTAGTAGGGCTAGTCCAGAGATCAGGCCAAGAACATGGCAGGGTAGGATGAGAGAGAGAGCAAAGGGTCATGGGAGGAGCAGTCAGGGGGCTTGGGAGCATCCACAAGACCCACAGGATTCTAAAGGTTCAGTCTCCTCCAACTGAACATGCTACAGATGCTGCTGAGGCACTACATGAGGAATTTCAAGTTTGCAGAAGAGGAAAACATAATCCTCCTAGAAAAAATAGTTCCCTGTTATGATGCCATTCTTGACAAGATGGTGTCAAAAACCTCTAAGTCCATAAAAGTACTAAATGCAAGGAAATATCTGATACCGTCAGCATAATTGGGATTGTACAACGCTCAGTACAGCACTGCGAAAACACTATGCTGACATTAAGTGCAAGTTAAAAGCCAAAATGGCAGAAGAAGAAAACCATCAAAGAGGAACATGTGTAGAACCTCCAATGACCATTTTACACCGTGCTTATGAGAACTGTTAGGAGCCGCTCATACACCGACATCGTGTGGGGAATAGCAGGGGTCAGAGACACAGGAAGAGAATGGGCAGACGAGGAACCAGGTAAGCAACTGATATGTAATGTGTGAAAGGTTTTAAAACATTGTTATTAATTAGTCACATACTTTGAACACTATACAGGCATAACCCGCATTAACGTACGCAATGGGTCCAGAGCATGTATGTAAAGCGAAAATGTACTTAAAGTGAAGCACTACCTTTTTCCCACTTATCGATGCATGTACTGTACTGCAATCGTCATATACGTGCATAGCTGATGTAAATAACGCTTTTGTAAAAGGCTCTATAGTCTCCCCGCTTGCACACAGTTTCGGTACAGGTAGGGAGCCAGTATTGCTGTTCAGGACGTGCTAACAGGCGCATGCGTGAGCTGCCATTGGCCTATTGGGCGATATGTACTAACTCGCGAGTGTACTTAAAGTGAGTGTCCTTAAACCGGGGTATGTCTGTATACATGTAACACCATCGCAAGCAACTAATGCACAAGCCGAATCTGATTCACCAGGACAATGCTTTGCTTGAGAAAAGTGTGCAAGATCACACGAAAGTTAAATATATATATATATAAATATATATATATATATATATATATTTTTAACTTTCGTGTGATCTTGCACACTTTTCTCAAGCAAAGCATTGTCCTGGTTTCAGTTTTAGTTTCCCATAGTTTAGTTTCAGTTTCCCATAGTGTCGGGAATTAAGGCCCTCACGTCAAATCTATCTGGTTATATTGACCACTTCCTAAAGGAACCTGTAAGTAAGTTGAAATCATATCTAAAAGACACAATTCAGGTTCTCAATATTTTACAGGATATTGTGTGGAAGGACAGTTATGTGTTAGTGACATGTGATGTATGTTCGCTCTATACAGTAATTGACCATTCACAAGGGTGCACTGCTGTTAGAAATAATTTGACGAACAGTAAAATTCTGGATTCATCACAGGTAGATTTTATTATAGACTGCATCAGTTTCATCTTGAGTCACAACTACATCTGGAATGATGATAAGTTCTATCTCCAGGTGAGGGGCACTGCCATGGGTACCAAGTTTGCGCCAAATTATGCAAATATCTTTATGGGTATGTGGGAGGACCAGTATATTTGGTCCAATCACGAGTTTGGCGCAAACTTGGTATCATGGCATCGTTATATAGACGATATCCTCCTGATTTGGGAGGGTAGCACAGATCTTTTGGAGGTGTTTCTAGCTGGATTAAATAATAATCCATATAATCTGAAGTTCACGACGAAGTACAGTAACAAACAGATCGAGTTCCTAGATCTGCTTATCTATATAGAAGATGGACAGATTGAAACGAAAACATATATTAAAAGTGTTGACACCAATAACTTTTTACTGGGTAATAGCAGACATTCCGAAAAATGGATAAATAACATCCCATTGGGTCAGATGCAAAGAATTAGACGTAATTGCTCAAAAAAGCATGTATTTGACGAACAGGCGAAAGATCTAATGGTTAAGTTTGATGAGAGAAACTACAAAAAAGATACAGTAGAGGATGCATATAAAAAAGTCTCTTTGAGGGATAGGGCAGAACTAATACAATATAAAACTAGAGTCACAAAGAGGGGAGAAGAGGGTAAAACATCAATCCCATTTGTGACGAGATATAGTAATTCTGCTAGTGACATTAGGAGGATTGTTCACAAACATTGGGGCATTCTGCATAAAGACCCTATGTTAAAGCAGATTCTACCGTCCAAACCGGAGATTATCTTTACTAGGGCAAGCAATCTAAAGCAAAGATTAGCCCCCAGTTGTTTAAAAAAGGACAATGTGAAACCCGTCACTATAACGACAGGGTTTTTTAAATGTCAAATGTGTAAAGGTTGCAAACTTCATCCAAACTCAGTAAAGAGTCACAAATCGATTAAGTCAGAAGTCACAAATGACACTTACGACATAAAAGACATGATCGATTGTAACTCAAGCTTTGTAGTCTATTTGTTGCAATGCCCTTGCAACAAACAATATATTGGGAGAACTAAAAGAAAATTGAAAATCCGCATAGCGGAACATGTAAGAAACATAGAAAAGGGTTTACAGCAACACAGTGTGTCAAAACACTTTAAAGATTTCCATGGTCAGGACCCTAAAGGTCTAAAATTTGTGGGTATCGAGAAAATTAGACCTAGCTGGAGAGGGGGTAACCCTGTGAATAAAATATCAAGACAGGAAACATACTGGATCTATGCCCTCAAAACATTAACTCCGCTAGGTCTCAATATTGACATAGACCTGGGATCTTTTTTAAGAGATTAAATAATATCTGTGTTAGATAATATCTGTGTTAAATATATGTCTTACATTGTGATCAATATACAAATTTGTAAAAAACAAAGTGGATGACAGTATGATAAAAATTATCCCTCTCCCAAATATAAGAATAAGATATGCAATCATATAACTATTAAGATGTGGTTAAACAACCTTTGAAAATTTAAGCTCTAACTTGTGTATAAGAATTGTTATGTATTAGTAAGATATATCTATATATGCTTTTGCCCTGAATATAGTATCTCCATTAAATATGCCATGGAACAAATCAATACCTAGCATTAGTTGGCAAATATGCAACCATTTGTGGATTTTGATATAATACATATGTCATCATCATGTCAATTTATATCCAAAAAATTCGTCGTTAAGTTTTGGTCTCAATAAAATACATTGGGCCTAAACGAAGTAACCCATAGGTATAAAATTAATGAATGAATGTAAAAATATATATTATCCTATTTGAAATGCCCATATATCACACAGTGGTTACAATTAACATAAAGAGTTTTACATTTACACCACCCCCCTATGAGTAACATATTGAAAATAAGTGGAACAATATATCCAAATTAAAAATACTTATACAAAATTGTCCAGCAAAATGTATGAGTATATAATATGGTACACAAATATATAGCTTCTCTAAAGAAGGTATTTCCAAAAAATACTTAACTATAGTGAGTCCTGTTCAAATTGAAAGACACAAATGGTTAATCAATTGTATTCAATTGCTCTTTATAAAGTTCGAATCAGAGGTTTATGTGTAATTGTAATGATAACAAATGTATATAGACTGATGTAATATTTGCTTTATTCACCTGTTGGTAACACACTCAAATGTACTTAAATTGCTAACATTAGGAAATAAGCTAAACCCTTATAGAACACTTTCTTATGTAAAACGGAATTAAGAATTTCAATTTGAGAGGTGCTTTTTGTAATTACTAATTAACTAGATAGCCAATCACGTAATGGAGGAGGGTATATCTATACAGGAATAGGGACACACAGTGAGATCAGCCCCTGACGAAGCCGAAAGGAGAAACGCGTAGGGCGTGGTTTTTGATACAGTGAGAGTGAACACAGGACATTGGGGATATCAGCCAGCAATTTCTAGCTGCCTGGCAGTGATTTCTATCGGTGTACCTGCTCGGTACAAGTCTGCAATCAGTTGATACAGGACGCAGACTTACACAGCGACCGGGAGATTTGGAGACGTAATCTCGCGAGGAGACGTGACGTCACCACGCAGCCGCGTGCAGGCGGACGGCCAGGGAGGAGAGGAGCAGTGAGCGAATGCGGAGAGAATCACAGACCAACCAGTGAGAGAGCGATCGAGGGGTAAAACACTCCATTAAACCACCGGAGTAGCGTGAGTACTAACCAGCACATCAAGTGCGGTCTTAGAGACACAAGGCCCTTAATTACGTTTTTTTTTTGTTACAACTGTAATAATACCCCGCTCTCAGAAGCACTGGATAACATTGGAAGTGACTAAACAAAAGACTCCATACCCCTGGAAGTTAGACAGTAACATTACATGTGGTTCTAAGGACATTGTGTTAAGAGTCTACTGGAGCTGTGTATAAGTCCACGGATACTTACCCCTGATGAGTGTGAGAAGCTCCAAATTCTCAAATGCTTTTACCCAAACTCACAAAGTGTGAGTATTTTACTTTATTGTCTTTTTATTAATTTTATAATAAACTGTGTTACACTATGTATGTGTCCCACTTCTCTTCTCATATGTGACACTGCACACGAGGATACGGTTCCTGTAGATGAGCTGTTGCTGGCTGTCCTGGATCATCATTAATCGTTCCTGATCCCAGAGTGGATACAAGGCCTGATTTTATTCTACCTGTTGTAAGTGCATATCTTACCATCGAATAGACCAATTGTTTGAACGTATTACCCTATGTTTGTCTTCTTTTTGTTTTTACTTGCGCCTAGGTCATTTTTGTTTGGATTTTCCTTTATACCAGCCCGTGGAGCGGTAGACCTTTTGGCTGCAGACTTAATCAGGGAAAGCTAGATTGTGAGGTAGTATACCCTCCTATATATGTGGTTAAATATCATTATTTATCTAATTGTGATTGCGCTTATTGTAGTTTTCCATTTTTATATATATATATATACATATATATATATACATATATATATACATATATATATACATATATACATATATATATATATATATATATATATATATATATATATATATATATACATACACATATACATATATATATATATATATATATATATATATATATATATATATATATATATATATATATACTGTATATATATACACATATTTAAAAGAAAAAATCCAAAAGTGCACAAAAGTACAATTCAACTTGAAAAATATTATTTTTATGATGTAATGGATGCTGCTACAATGTGTAGGACACACACAATGCCAATATATATATACAGTGTTCGACAAACCTATACATTTGCTCGCCCCGGGTGAGTGGATTTAACCCCTGGGCGAGTAAATATTGGCCCAAGCAGCACACGTTTGGTACTAGGTGGCGAGTAGATTTTTTTTGTGTGGCGAGTAAATTTTTTGGTGATTTTTCAACCACTGTATATATATATAAAAATATAACAAACAGCGCAAACCAATACAATGTATTTAAAATAATAAACATTGGTAACAATAAATAGTCCAATTGTCCAACTGTAGAGGATGAGGGTTTAGTATATCTAAAAATAAAGAGAAGAAGCCAATATGGTGAAGTAAGTATACTCAGGACTTTCACAGCATAAGCACTGATTCTACTTGCAAGATAGTAGATAAAATAAGCATATCTGTAGGAGCACAATCTATAGCCGCGGCCCACGAAGCTCTGGAGTAGTCAGATCCGTCTCTCCAACACACCTAACGCAGCCCGCTCTCAGGTGTCTTGCGGTGACTGCAATCAGAGCTCCTGCTCTCCCCCACTGCTGTATCTCATATGATTATCAAAATGAGTTCTGCTGAACTCTTAGGCTGTGGGTTTCCTTGGGGGTGGTACAATGTTTTCCTGGATTTTCTGATACCTCATAATGTCAGTAATTCTTTGATAAGGCGACAATCAACGTTTCTGTCTTGGTCAGAATGAATTATGTCCGATAGACCATAGTGTACAAAATACTTGTCCTATAGTACTATGTCAACTGTTGTAGGTCGCTGGTCCTTGGTCGGGAAGGCTTGAGCATACCTAGGGAAATGGTCCTTAATCATCAATCATTTCTACTGTCTGGCTCCAGAGACCATACGTCCATGCACACTAGATCTAGTGGGCCACTGCTGGTTATTTTTACGAGAGAGGCAGTACTCTTGGGAAGTGTTTTCCTTGGCACGCACCGGCAACAGTTCTTACAATACTCTTCAACATCCAAGGACATACAGGGTCAAAATAAACGGTCCCGCACAACCAGCATTTTATCGACTCCCAGATTGCTATGGTCATCATGGAGGGTTCAACACCACCCAACAGTATTTGCATTGAAAAACTAGCAGCTTGATTAAATATTGGGACATTTTAACAACTCTGTATAACACTCCACTCTTGCTCAGGTTACGTCATTGTTATACTAGCAGATGGACATCAGGGTTTACCTTCTGGATGGAAGGGGCATGTTTATTCTTATTCATTGCTGCCCACACATCTCCTATCCCAGGGTCAAGTCGTTGCACTTCCTTAATGTCCTGTCTATTCAACCTGGGAAGTTAAGTCATGGTTAATTCATCTGGATTAATATATGTGGTGGGTAAGGCGATGTGGGGCGTCCCCAGGCTGCCGACCACTTGTTCAACATTAGCTGAAGTCACTATTCTTGGGGTCTCAATTTCTTTACACATGGTCAGTACCCCCGTGGCTTGGATTTGTTCCCACTGGCTGTTGGGTCCCAGGGTTCCCAGTGAATCTGTGATAAGGTATCCGCATCGATATTCTGTTTTTCCGGACTATACTTCAAACTAAAATTGTTTGTGGCCAATGCAGCTAACTAACCCTTGCCAGTGGCATCCAATTCGACGGAGGAAAGAATATATGTGAGCGGGTTGTTGTCAGTGTGGACCACAAATGATTCTCCGTAGAGGTACATTAGTCTTGAACTTTGTCAAATCCTGCCCATTTTAGGGCCAGGGAAATGAGCTTGTGGACAGGGTAATTATTTCCCAATGTGACGAAGCCTTGACTCACAAAGGTCACATGTCTTAGTTGGCCAGGATATTCCTGATATAATACTGTTCCTAATCCTTCAAGGCTGGCATCCACATGCAGGACATAGAGTTTCTGCGGATCAGCGAATGCCAGTACTGGACATTGGTGAGACATGCCGTAATGGCTTTGAAGGTCTCTTTACATTTCGAAGTACATCTGTGTCCAAATGGCTCGCTGACTTTAAAATAGTCCTGGCTTCGGGCGCCCTGGAAAAAGCTGTATCCACGAGCTGGGAGGTAGCCTTTTGTTAGCTGGGTCAAAAGCTATTTTATGGCAGCAAAATTATTCACAAACCATCTATAGTACCCAAAGAATTGCAGGAAGGATCTCAACTCAGACAATTGCTTTGTCTAAGCTACGATGCAATTGCTCCTGACACTCCTTGGAGCATATGTTCAAATTGGTAGAATCAAAGACGGCATATGAAGGCCGTCTTCTCCTTGTCTCAACCATGCATGGGAATCTGTTAGAAACCACCTCAAAGTCAAAAATCGAGAAGCACTTGCTTCCCGTGGGGCATTTCAATGCATCCTCTATGTGTGGCATAGTATACTGATCATGGATGGTCTATTTGTTCAGGGTGTGGTAGTCGCTGGCCATCCTTCCTGCACCACTCTTCTTCTGAGTCACCACAATTGGGGAAGCATTGGGGATTATTGGCTCTGGAATTATACCTGCTGCCTGTAACCGTTATAGGTGACGCCACACCTCTTCAACATCGGCTGGGGCCAGTCTCTGGGAACTCTCTCTAAATAGAAGGATATCATGGGATCCACCACTTTAGGACTGCACAGGTTAGGTACATCACTATAACTTTTCTCACATGTTCGTCATAGGTTGTTTCATTCCTTACTTCAACGGTTACCGTCTCCAGCTTCTTCGTGGGTGCCGACAGTATTCCACACTTTACCAAAAATCCTCCTGGTTACCCTCTATGTGGGGGCTATCTATCATAACTGTGGAGCCTTCTAATTCTCGAAGGAGAGTTACTTTCACTTCTATTTTACAGATGTAGCCGCCGGTATTAGATCACTTGCCTGAGAAAATCTGTGGCTATCTCGCAGTAACTCGTGACATGGTCCAGAGCAGGCTGGAATGACCCATCAGATTAACACAGTGGGGTCCCAGCATTTGAATGGGACTTGCAGCCCGCGAGGATTCACAGAGCATGTGTCCCATTCAAATACATGGACCTCCGTTGTGTTAATCCGATCAGCCATTAGTCTGGCTGCGGAAATCTCGTAGAAATCTCGTAGCGTTACTGTGAGAGCCATTGATTTTCCAAGGCAAGTGCTCTAATATCGGTGGCTGCATCTGTGTATAAACTGTTAGGGGACTCACTTACAGGATGAAGTCCCATCCGACATCTCCTATCGGCCCATCATTCAGGTCCCCATTTCATATCTCCACTCTTTGATAGGCTTTCAGACATAGTGGGTGAATGGTCAGCGTATGACCATAATTGTCTCTGCCCATCATCTGGCACCATTCAGCAAGTTGTGCAAAGATATTGGCATTCGTCCTTGTAAGAGACACGTGCAGATGTATACTCAGGGAGACCGATTTGGGGGCAATTAAACAATGGCTTTATTCAGCCTGTCACATTAAACAAAGGTTTAAGGCAATATACATACACACACACACATATGTGTGCTCACTTCTCTCTCATCCATATCTATACCCAGTTCCAATACCTATCAATAGGCGCTGTGATTTTATGTTTTTTGTTTTATATTTATATATATATATATATATATATATGTATAGTGACGTCATCACGCAATTACGCTACCATGAGGTGTAGTGTTTGTATACCAAGGGGACTCTTTTAGCTCCTATATTGCTTCTGTTTGTTTGCTGCTGCTGTTTGTGATATTTACTATCTTTAGGCCCACAATGGGTGTTGGTGGAAGGCTGCGCTCACTCGTTTAATCTCCTGGAAAAACACGGAAGTTGGAGCCAGTGTCAGGAGACACTTACACACGCTGACTATCCCCACCAGGCAGAGTGTATGACGGGCGCTCTCACGCTACCCCACATGGTCCCATGGATGGTTTTGCAGCCTCGGCAGTGGTAGTGTAACATCTAGCACAGATACCCTTATATGAACTTTGTTTTTGTCTTTCTGTAAGTGGGCATTACTACTTTTATCCTATATTAAACCTCTATTTTTGGTAATGCACTAGGTCTGTGCGCTGTTGTCTTTTTTCTTACATATATATATATATATATATATATATATATATATATATAAATATAAAACAAAAAACATAAAATCACAGCGCCTATTGATAGGTATTGGAACTGGGTATAGATATGGATGAGAGAGAAGTATAGTAGCTGATAATATACACAATATTAATCAACCTAAACAAACAAATAACATATACTGTTAGGTCCGGAAATAATTGGACACTGACACAATTTTCATATTTTTGGCTCTGTACACCACCACAATGGATTTGAAATGAAACAACAGAGATGCAATAGAAGTGCAGACTTTCAGCTTTAATTCAAGGGGTTGAACAAAAATATCATATGGAACGTTTAGGAATTGCAGCCATTTTCATACACCGTCCCCTTATTTCAGGGGCTCAAATGTAATTGGACAAATTAACCCAATCATAAATTAAATGTTCATTTTTAAGTCTTTCTGCCTTAAGTTTTGTCTTCAGCAAGTGAAATGCATGCTCGATCGGGTTGAGATGAGGTGATTGACTCGGCCATTGCAGAATATTCCACATCTTTGCTTGAAAAAACTCCTGGTTGCTTTCGCAGTATGTTTTAGGTCATTGTCCATCTGTAAAGTGAAGCACCATCCAATCAACTTCTCTGAATTTGGCTGAATCTGAGCAGACAATATATCCCTATACACTTCAGAATTCATCCGGCTGCTTCTGTCTTCTGTCACATCATCAATAAACTCTAGTGACCCAGTGCCATTGTAAGCAATGAATGCCCATGCCATCACACTGCCTCCACCGTGTTTTACAGATGATGTGGTATGCTTCGGATCATGAGCAGTTCCAAACCTTCTCCATATTTTCTTCTTCTCATCATTCTGGTACAGGTTGATCTTAGTTTCATCTGTCCAAAGAATGCTGTTCCAGAACTGGGCTGCCTTTTTTAGATATTGTTTGGCAAAGTCTAATCTGGCCTTTCTATTCTTGAGGCTTATGAATGGTTTGCACCTTGTGGTGAACCCTCTGTATTTGCTCTCGTGAAGTCTTCTCTTTATGGTAGACTTGGATAATGATATGCCTACCTCCTGGAGAGTGTTCATCACTTGGCTGGATGTTGTGAAGGGGTTTTTCTTTACCATGGAAAGGATCCTACGATCATCCACTACTGTTGTCTTCCATGGACGTCCAGGCCTTTTTTTGTTGCAGAGCTCACCAGTGCGTTCTTTTTTTTCAAAATCTACCAAACTGTTGATTTGGCCACTCCTAATGTTCCTGCTATCTCTCTGATGGATTTTCTTTTTTTGTTTGCAGCCTAAGGATGCCCTGTTTCACTTGCAATGAGAGCTCCTATGACTGCATGTTGTGGGTTCACAGCAACAGCTTCCAATGCAAATGCCACGTTGGAATCAACTCCAGACCTTTTACCTGCTTAATTGATGATGAAATAACGAAGGAATAGCCCACAACTGTCCCTGAAACAGCTTATGAGTCAATTGTCCAATTACTTTTGGTCCCTTGAAAAAGAGGGGGCTACATATTAGAGATGTAATTCCTAAACCCTTCGCACAATTTGGATGTGAGTACCCTCAAATTAAAGCTGATAGACTAAACTTTAAGCCCATATTCATTATTTAACTGTAACTTGAATTTATTTTGGTACACAGCCAAAATAACAAAACTTGTATCAGTGTCCAATTTTTTCCGGACACGGACATACCGCTGCAGCCCCTCCTATCCTCCGACTTACCCGGAAAAATGTGGGGATGTTATCCGACTCTCACGGGCCTTCTCCGCGCGGCCAGAAATCAGCTGATAGTGCTAATAGCGCTAGACAATGAAAGCGCTTAGCGCTAAACAATAGAAATGCCCGCAGGCACCCAAAACGTCCGAAAACGGCCCGCATCAGCCCGCGATTTTAAAAATCGCGGGGAAAAGGCTGCAGGTGGCTAAAGGCAGGCTCCACTGTATATATATATATATACACATATATACACACACACACACACACACACACACACACACACACACACACACATACACACACACACACACACACATACTTTCTCTAGGTTACCTAATCACATCTCTTGGGTTTAAATACCACCTCTATGCTGACGGCACACAAATTTACTTTTCAACCCCTGACCTTACACCTGCTGTACAGACCAAAGTTTCTGAATGGCTCTCTTCAATATCATCCTGGATGGCCCTCCGCCACCTTAAACTTAACATGGCAAAAACCATACTTCCTCCCAAACCTGGCCCTACTACCTCCTTCCATATTACTGTTGGTAGCACTATCATTCACCCAGTAGCCCATGCACGCTACCTGGGGTCTCACTTGACTCTTCTCTCACATTCTCCTCTCACATTCAAAACATTTCCAAAACCTGTCGCTTTTTCCTCCGCAATATTACAAAGATACACCCTTTCCTCTGTTGCTTGACTGCTAAAACTCTGACTCAGGCCCTCATTCTCTCCCGCAGGCCCTCATTCTCTCCAGTCTAGATTACTGCAACCTCCTGCTGTCCTGGCCTTCCTGCCTCTCACCTGTCTCCCCTGCAATCTATCCTAAATGCTGATGCCAGGACCACTCTACTCTTTCCTAAATCTGTCCCAGCGTCTGCCTTGCTCAAATCCCTCTCCTGGCTTCCTATAAAATCCTGCATCTCACACTCAGTTCTCCTCCTCACTTTTAAAGCTTTACACTCTTCTTGTCCTCCTTACATCACAGCCCTAATTTCTCGCTATGCACCATCCCGATCCTTGCGTTCTACTCAAGGATGTCTTCTCTCTACCTCTTTTGTATCTAAAGCCCTCTCCTGCCTTAAACCTTTCTCAATGACTGCCCCGCACCTCTGGAACGCCCTTCCCCTCAATACCCGACTAGCACCCTCTCTATCCCCCTTTAAGACCCATATGAGTAGCACTGTGGCTAATACTATACGCATGATATATAAAGCTTGGCCCCCTGCAGATGCACTTACCAGAATTCCCTCCTACTGTCTCTGTACGTTCTTCCTACTTATCAATTACTAAGCTCTTCGGAGCAGGGACTTCTCTAACGAAATGTTACTTTTAAGTCTGAAGCACCTATTCCCATGATCTGTTATTTGTATTATTTGTTATTTATAGGATTGTCACGTGTATTACTGCTGTGAAGTGCTATGTATACTAATGGCGCAATATAAATAAAGACATACAATAAAATACAATACACACACACGGACACACTAAGTTAACCATCATATACTTCTTGGCTTCAGGTTCCTTTCACATTTCTATTAAAGAGAACATCTTCCCCCCTTCCCCCACCCACCATTGTGAGCAGCTTTCCAAATAATCTAAAATTCATAGTGATACGACAAATGAATATTACATACTGTACCCTGTTTCATTTTTTTCTGATAATTGCTATTTTATTCCTACAGTACCTTTAATTTCCCAATTCTGTTGTCTGGGCCTTTAAGTTGCTTTGATACCTGGGTGGTACAGAAATGAACGCTGGCTTCTATTGAACTACATTAACTGTGAAGTCAGTGAAACAAGTTAGCCAGATGACTGCGAGACATAAGCATCCCAGCTACAGCTACAGGGAAGACAGATAGTCCCCAAGGTTCATTCAGAAGATGCTCAACTGTTAGATGTCTAGCTCAATCTGGGCTCTCTCATTCTCTTATGGGAGAAAAGGCAGATTGAATACCTTTCAGAAAAGTGAACAATGATTACGTTTACTCGTCTGCTCATGACATATAACATTTATTTATTATCTCCAGTTAATCCCTCAGTAGACTTCTGTGGTTCCCTTGCAGTGCAACTATTACTATCTTAGAACTCTAATGCCCAGATCCACAAAACGTTGCTAAGCTTTAGCACGTCTGAGCTCCCATTCATATGAGGGGGAGTATAGGCGTGATAAAGCTTAAGCACCCTTTTATAAATCCTGTGTTTGCTAGAGCGGCCGTTCACACATTATTCAGCCAAAAATCACTGTTGAATTATGTAGGGATTTTGGGGGCAAAAATGCCCTGAATTGTAGTTTCGGTATATATACAGATGTAGCGCAGACGCTGTTTTTGGTGCTGCACAAAAAGTGTAAAATCTCCGGCATCTATTTGCAATTTGCGGCTCCTTTGCGGCCTCCGAGTATCATAGGTGTTGATATTCAGTGCGCCATCTGCCGGACACACATACTGAATTGCAATGGCATAAATAACCGCACAAATAATTGCTGACGGTGAAAAAAGTATGGATACAACCGAACCCCTGGGGCCTATAGTTAAGCACTTGAAGAATTGCTTAATATTATTTATAATATATTAAAAAATTTATAATATTTAAAAAAATACTTTTAATAATATATTAACTAAAATCTAATACTAGGAAAGATGCTGCCAAAAGTTAAACCAATCTATAAAAATCTAAACAGGAGATGCGACTTACAGTACTATTTTTACAGGGGTAATATGTGATATAAATGCTATACAGTATGGGCTAACTTAATACTTACTAACAAAGATACTGAAATCAAAGACTATAATCTCCAAACAAATAACCTGCCTCTCCCAATGTAATCAGAGAGTGATAGTATAAAGTGTCTCTAACGCAGGAAAATAAAGAACTGTGCACACTATGTAGATTCCAAAATAGAAAGATAAGGAGAATAAATAGTCTCTAAAGCATCTGTGTACAAAAAAGAAGAAAAAAGAATGTAGTGGTTGTGTGGTATCTGTGTAAAGTAACGCAACTAGAAATAACTAACTGTATACAATGTACTTACCAGAACACCCTCCTACTGTCTCTGTATGTTCCTCCTACCTACCAATTAGATTGCAAGCTCTTTGGGGAAGGGACTCCTTTTCCTAAATGTCACTTTTATGTCTGAAGCACTTCTTCCCAATATGTGTTATTTGAATTACAGCAAGGCCCCGCTTCTCGGTGCCCCGCTTCTCTGTGCCCCGCTTTTCGGTGATCCGCCGATACGGCGCTACCGATAAGGGGGCCGCTATGTCTGCGAATGCGCAGAACGGGCCAGACCGAGGTCGCGCATACGCAGAAGGGGCCAGTCCGAGGTCAAACATGCGCAGAACGGGCCTGTCCGAGGTCGCGCATGTGCAGAATAGAGTTTTTTGCCTAGGTTGCGCATGCGTAGAAGGGCGATTTGCCGAACTGCGCATGCGTACACACCAAAAATTGCCGGTTACGCTTTCCGCTGATTTTCGCTTTGTGGAACCTGCCGCATGCCCAGGGCCCTCCTGTATTTGTTATTTATATGATTATCACGTGAATTACTGCTGTGAAGCGCTATGCACATGAATGGTGCTATATAAATAAAGATACATACATACATACAATATGAGTAGTTAAATAACAATGTGATTGTAAGCATGGGAGATAATGAAGGCTGAAAGTAAAGAGGTAAACCCTTTTCTGTCCCTATAATATATCATACCTTGCTGCCTACAATATATCAGAATAATGATACATACAGAGGGTAATGTCTCCTACGAAATCTGCTATTTCTTTGCCCCGTTTTATCTGAGCTCCTAGCTCACACGTGGGACATTCCATCCATGACATCATTTTGGCCCAAAGCTTTTTCGAGAGTGGGTGAACCCTGGGTCTGGCCTGGAGGTTAATGCACTCTATTGCCCTTGCAACCTCTCCAATTGGTTTTAAATTATTCATATATGTTATCACAGCAAATTACAACATATATGTTTGTGTCCATTTTGTTATATTGCTCCTGCTGTGGTTCTACATTGCTATATTGTATTAAGCCTGCATTTTAAAGGGAGCCCTACAATAAAACAAGTATTACAAACTCTTTATATTATGTTATATTTATTATTCAAATTCTTAGTTAGATTTTTAATCAGGTCTAGTACCATTTTTTTTGTATTTTTATTTGAATTACTGTATCATATATACTGTAAATAACGACTATTTATTTTTTTATTTTTGCAAATTCTGTTATTACTTTGCATTGTTGCTTAGTTACATTTGTTGCTCTTCTGTAATAAACTAATATTTATTTATCTTATTGTGTATTCTTCAATGATCCTAATCTTTCTAACAATTTATTTTAAATGGCTATTTACATTACCCTTATATCATTCATTTAGCTTTGGCTAATTAATTTTAATTCCATTGATGGATACCTTATTCTATATAAAACATAATACTTTTGCAATTAATGTACAGTATTCTTTATAATTTCTAAGAATTTGTATTTCTTTTTTTACAGATCATGTATATGTTCGAAACACGAAAGGAAAATGATTATATTTAATGTAAGGCGTGCTTTCTCTTTAGTTTTGTGTTTAACGTTATTTTAATCACCAAATGAGACCTTTTTAGCATACATTTATTGACTTGCGTGGTTACTTTTTCCATGTCTCATACATATTTTTCAAGGAATTCTATATACAAAAATCCTTCAGACCCCTCAGTGAAAATGTTTCTAAGGCATCGGACACGCTTACCGCTGGCGTGCTGAGGCGCGCTGAGGCTCAGGGAAAGCGGGTGCTTTCTCTGGCCTTGCGGTTGCTTACCGCAAGCGCTCTCAGCAGCCGTCACGTGGCGGTCCGGGGGCGGGCGCGTCACTGGCCGGACGCGGGCCAGTGACGTCACGGAGCTGGTTCGCCCTCATTGGGCGAACCGCTCACGTGACCGGCCTGTCTCGCCGGCAAGCGGGGAATTTTAAATTCCCCCAAGAGCTGCGCTTCCGCAAGCGCGCGGAAGCACAGGCGAGCCCCTACTAAAGCCGCTCTAATTGCGGCTGTAGGGGCTCAGTGCTGAGAGGGAGCGCGCCTCAGCACGCTTCCGCCAGCAAGCACCTAACATGTCCGGGGCCTAATGTTGCACATACTGAAAGACAAAGGCTTTGGAAGAAGTCTGACACTGTGGGACATATAAGCTATGAATTCTATGTAAGATTTAGACATGAATTCTCTTGGAGCCGCATTTATTTCTAGAGTACTGTAGTACAGATGCATATTTGCATTTCTGGTTTTGTTCTTCAATCTTCTTACATTCTATTTGCATCCTGGGATTTAAAATCACGATGCAATCATCTTGCTACTAATCCCGAAGGAGTGGAACACTTCTGCTGGTGATAAAATGTTTCCTATATGCCAATGTATATTTACACCTTTTCTTCTTACTGTGCCAATTCATCAGTGGAATGAATGTAACCTACTCTCTGGAAACAATTATTTTGAAAGGTATTCAATGTGCTCCACCATAACGAAACATAAAAATAAAAAAAACTTCAAGCAGTGTATAACCCCCACAGAGTCTTAGAACTTGAGAACATGAGTTACCTTCTCTATCATGCAGCTCCTGAAATATTTATGAACAAGTTGACCTGTCAGGTCTGAAGATGCAAAACATTTTTGGGATGTGTATTTTCCAGTTCCAGAGGGGAGTGAAAGATTAAATGGCTTTAAAAGAATCCATAGAGAACAATCCCACAGTGCATGTAGCCTGCATAATTTAGAACAGTCACTCAAGGAATTTTATGCAATATCTATTGCTTCCTGCTCATACTGTATGCGAGTGTGGATGGTTTTTTTTTTATCACCCACTCCAGTTAACTACATAATGGCTATAGTATATATAACTAAAATGTATAATAGTATATATAACTCTTTTGTGCTTTTAAAACAAAACAAACACATACAAACCCCAGTAGAAATAGGATTAGAAATCTTGCGTCCTTCATGGTTCCCCAGTGCTTAATTTTTTTAATCTGTCTCCATATTATATATTTTTTTTTTTGTTTAAACCCCATAATGCCAGCCTGAAATAAACGGGGAAAAATAAATGATAACAAATAACTTTTAAAAGTAAACTATGCATGGATCAGGCATCTGTTATACTGTATGTGAGTTTAAGAAACAACAACTTTTAAGTTTTAAAGATAACCATTCAATAACCATTTCCATTACCTCTTGTTATGCCGGTGCTGCCTGCAGACCAGACCCGTCCCCTGAGCTGAAGGGGGAAGTGGTAATACACGCACCCGCAGCAAAGGGAGCGTGTCCGGAGTGTGGTATGAAGCGTTGCCAGGCCAGGTGTAGTAAGGTAGACAATACTTGCCGGTACCAGTTGTAGAGATAGAGTGAAGGATGCCTCGCCGAAGTCAGGGAGTGGAGAGTGGAGATAGGTCATTGTCCAAGCATGTTCAAGGGGTTACCAGAGTGAGCATTGTCCAAGGAGTGCCGAGATCGAGAGTCAGAGGGGGTAGTCGTACAAGCCGCATCAGAATCTGTGAAAACACTGAGAGAATTCAGAAGTACTTCCATACAGAGACTATGTCGAGCAAAGACTGAGAGCAGAGAGGAGCTAGATAAAGCAGGAAGGTCCAATTAGATACTAGCATCCTTTTGTAGTGTTCAGATATATTCTGTTTATGTTCTTTTTGTGCCCTAACACATGAATATGGGGCTAGGATTACTTTAGTGCGAGCGGGTGTCACTTCAGATACAGTGGCGACACACTTTATTCTCGCTCGGCTAGTCCCGCGAATTTGGGTATACTTTGGTGTATTGAGGTTTGTGATCGTTTTCTGCCGGAGTGTATAGCGTTATTTTCCCGGCAGGGATTGAAGCATTTTATTCCGGCTGGCTGCAATACTGCAATGCCGTGTAAAAACACATGGGGGCGCTTGCGAGCTGTTCTCTTTGAAGCCGTCCCCTATAATGAATTGTAATGCAGTATATATATATACTGTATAACAACAGCCCCTATAACCCCTAACATACAGTACTGTACACATACAGTACTGTATATGCACATACATAAATGATACTATGGGCCGGCGGGGGCGAGATGTGTTTGCAGCAGAGAGAGATCCGCTGCTCTCTGCGCAAACATCGGCACATTAAAAATTATTTTAAATACATTTTTATTCCTTGTGTAGATGTGCAGGGGGTCTCGGGAGCTGAACCGCACTGGTTTCAGGTCCGGGGACCCCCTGCTTCCCGAGATACAGACCCCTTTATGAGGTGCCGGTATCCCTCTGCGTTTAAAGGTCCCGATCATGTGATCGCGGCCTGTTAAACCAAGCAGAGGGATACCGGCACCCCCAAAAGGGGCCTGTATCTTGGGGGGCAGGGGGTCCCCGGACCTGAAACCAAAACGTTGTGTGGTATAGCGTTGCTGGGCCTGTTGGAAGAGTTGTTAAAGTATACTTGCAACGCTTGGGGAATGTCCGTGAGAATAGTCGTGTCCGTTTGTCAATGTTCAGGGATCCAGAGGGTAGAGTCGTCAGAGGGCAAGCCAGGTCCTAGGAAGCCAGAGGTCAGTGGAGTTGTATGTGTAGCAGGGTTCCAATGGATACCAGAGAGCAGAGTAGTCCAGGGTAAGCAGGGGTCAAAGCCAGGGAAATCCAAAGTAACACAGGAGCAGGTAATCACAGGAGCACAGAGGGAGCACATCATAGGTCAGGTACACACAGGGAAACAGGAACTATGCAGAGCGAGGAAGAGGTGGACAGACAGGGATTATAAAAGAAGGTGCACCAATGACAGAGAGGGGAGGAGTAGAGAGAGAAGTGGGAGAAACAGGAGATAGGTCAGGGGGAGAAGAGGAGGAGACAGAAGGGGCAGTCAGGGGAATGGCCTGTACAGCGTGGGAGGCGGAGACAGGGGGAACCTGATAAGAAGAGTCTGTGCGCGTGCCCCCTGTAAGCTGGGGATGCGAGTGCACAGGTTGCAACACAGGCGCGGCCCGCACGGAGCAGGGGAAGACCGCAGGAGGAGGACGGAGCTAAGAGGAGGAGAACGCACGCGAGGCCTGTGCCCGCGCGATGGCCAGCAAAGGCAGGGAGGAGCCGCAGGCACCACGCGAGGAGGAGGCAACGGGACGGATGGCACCACAGTGGAAGGTAAAGGAGCTACCGCGGGGGAGAGGGAGCGGGGAGGATCAAGAAAGGGGTTAAGGGAGCGCGTGGGTATGAGGGACCTGCAGGGAATGCACTGCGGCAAGGGGAGAGAGGTAGAAGGTGAAGGAGAGGAGTGGGAAGGCGTATAACGGGTGACAGGAGATGGGAGAGAGGGACAAGGAGAGGAAGGAATCTCCTGAGTCGTCACAGTATCCCCCCCTTGAGGATCAATCTCCGAGTGATCCAACAACGGCTTAAGGAGGAATTTTTGGTGAAACTGGGAAAGCAACCTTGGGGCGTGGACGTGATGTGCAGGTACCCAGGAACGTTCCTCAGGACCGTAGCCCTTCCAGTGTACTAAAATCTGAAGACCTTTTTTGGAGACACGAGAGTCAATGAGAGACTGTATTTCGTACTCCTGTTGACCCAGAGTGGACACTGGACTAGGTCTCCGAGAGGGATCCGGGAAATGAGAGCTGTACACAAATTCTTTAAGGAGGGAAACATGAAAGACTGATGGAATTTTCATTGAGGGGGGAAGCTCGAGGCGATAGGCTACAGGATTAAACTTCTCTAGGATCTTAAAAGGTCCCAAGATTCTAGGGGACAGTTTGGGTGAAGGAGACTTGAGCCTAATATTCTTGGATGACAGCCAGACCAGATCACCAGGCTTGAATGAAGGACCTTTTTGGCGGTGACGATCAGCTTTGATCTTTTGCTTGGCCACCGCAGACCGTAAGGACTTGAGAATCTTTTTCCAGGATTCTTGCAAGTTGGTGATATGAGAGTCGGCTGCAGGAACTCCAGAAGGAGAAGGTGAGAGAGGGAGGCTACTGGGGTGAAAGCCACAGTTAATGAAGAAAGGAGACTCCTGAGTGGACTCGTTCTTTAAGGAATTAATGGCAAATTCGGCCTATGGTAGAAGATCCACCCAGTTATCTTGTGAGTCGGAAATGAAGCATCTCAGATACTGTTCGAGAGTTTGGTTCATTCTTTCAATTTGACCGTTGGTTTGTGGATGATATCCAGAGGAGAACAAGAGGGAGATACCCAATCTTTGAGAGAAAGCTCACCAGAATTTCGAGATGAACTGGGACCCCCGGTCTGAGACGATAGAAATAGGAACGCCATGCAGCCTAAAGATTTCTTTGGAGAAGACATCCGCTAATGTGGCCGAGTTGGGCGTGAGTAGCCAGATCGTCTTTCAACGTATCTGAGAGTCCGTGCCAGTACGCTGCTGCGAGCGCCTCATCATTCCATTGGACTTCAGCGGCCAGCGTGCGTAACACAATGGCGTATTTGGCAGCTGAATTTCGACCCTGAGAAACATGGAAGAGGGAGAAGGCAGCTGTCTCGTGCCATGCAGGGGTATCAAACACAAGTTGGAATTCACGTCTGAATAAAGTATAATTTTGCGTTATTTCGCTTCCACGCTCCCATAGGGGAGAGGCCCAGGCAAGGGCATCTCCGGTGAGTAGGGCGTAAATATAAGCAATCTTAGCACGGCCAGTAGGAAACAGGGAGGGAGACATCTCAAACTGCACCTCACATTGGTTTAAGAATCCATGGCAGTTGAGGGGGTTCCCATCATAGCGATTCGGAGAGGGACTCCATGGGCCAGGGCTGGCGTAGGTATTGGCCATTGTTGGCGCAGAAGCCTTGGAACCCTCCTGACGGGTGAAGGTGGCTAATTGCTGGGAAACCGTGGACAACTGATCGCTAACAAAGCGTAAGGCCTCTATGGTAATACTTGTACCCACCTCAGGGGGGTCTGCGTTTGTTGGGCTCTGCATAATGTCATGCCTGTATACACGCAGACCAAGCTAGACCCCAGTACTGAGGTAGGAACGGTATGATACCACACACCCACAGCAGTGGGAGCGAGCCCAGAGTGTGGTATAGCATTGCTGGGCCTGTTGGAAGATTTGTTAGAGTATATTTGCAATGCTTGGGGATGTCCGTAAGAATAGTCGTGTCCATTTGCCAATGTTCAGGGATCCAGAGGATAGAGTCGTTAGAGGGCAAGCCAGGTCCTAGGAGGCCAGAGGTCAGCGGAGTCGTATGTGTAGCAGGGTTCAAAGGGATACCAGAGAGCAGAGTAGTCCAGGGTAAGCAGGGGTCAAAGCCAGGGAAATCCAAAGTAACACAGGAGCAGGTAATCACAGGAGCACAGAGGGAGCACAGCATAGGTCAGGTACACACAGGGAAACAGGAACTATGCAGAGCGAGGAAGAGGTGGACATATAAGGATATGGATTATAAAAGAAGGTGCACCAATGACAGAGAGGGGAGGAGTAGAGAGAGAAGTGGGAGAAACAGGAGATAGGTCAGGGGGAGAAGAGGAGGAGACAGAAGGGGCAGTCAGGGGAATGGCCTGTACAGTGTGGGAGGCAGAGACAGGGGGAACCTGATAAGAAGAGTCTGTGCGCGCGCCCCCTGTAAGCTGGGGATGCGCGTGCACAGGTTGCAACACAGGCGCGGCCCGCACGGAGCAGGGGAAGACCGCAGGAGGGGGACGGAGCCAAGAGGAGGGGAACGCACGTGAGGGCTGTGCCCACGCGATGGCCAGCAAAGGCAGGGAGGATCATGCACGCGCGTCCTCCGTAGGCTGAGGAGGTGCATGCACCGGACGCGTCACCAGGTGCGTGGAACGCCGTGCCGCAGGCACCACGCGAGGAGGAGGCAACGGGACGGATGACACCACAGGAGAAGGTAAAGGAGCTACCGTGGGGGAGAGGGAGTGGGGAGGATCAAGGCAGGGGTTAAGGGAGCGCGTGGGTATGCGGGACCTGCGGGGAACGCGCTGCGGCAAGGGGAGAGAGGTAGAAGGTGAAGGAGAGGAGTGGGAAGGCATAGAACGGATGACAGGAGATGGGAGAGAGGGACAAGGAGAGGAAGGAATCTCCTGAGTCATCACAGAACGCCCCCAGTGTGTGTGGGCCAATCTGTATCCAGCTCTGGCTTGCTATGAGTCACAGTTAGAGACACTCCCCAAAGATGACAAAAGTGTGACATCCCCCCAAATTAGTTCTGTCTGTTCTGAGCAGTTGACAAGCTCCCAAGCATGGAGTAAGAAGGAGAAGAAAAGGGATTCTCTCCCTCCCACCCATGAGGGGATGGAAGGGAGAGAATTAAGCCTGCGTCAGGGCTCTGACCAGGATGATAGAGAATCATGAGAGATGTGAATATGCAGATAAGAAGAGAGCTTGTGTTTTATGCTATCTATCGGCCTGCAATAAAACCACCCAGAAAAGATCAGACTGTCTGTTACTGTCTCTGTGTATGGAGGAACGTCAGTAAGGGTCCATCTCCCTGAACATCCCCAGAGGAGCCCTGCTGGCTGGAGGCGCTGCACCAACGGATACCAAGTTAACCTGTTCTTCCTGTCCTGGTTCTCCCCACAATACCACGGAGAGCTCAGCCCTCCTGTTACCAACAGGTACGCAGCCCAACACCTAGAGGTAGCTGGAGAAGGTATACCCCCCAATCTCACTTAGGGGTGGGGATAAATGGGCTACACAAGTAAATAGAGTCCCTAGAAACCAGTAAAATTAGCCATATAGAGCACCCAAAGGGGAGGCCAGGTCACCTACTAGTTGCACTGTTTCAGTGATGCCTAATATAGAGGCAAACACAACAATAGAACATATAGACAGTACCCATACAAATAAAAGGAAATAAATCCCAACATGTAAAAAATGTAAGTCATAAGGGCAGGGGAAAGGGAAGAGACAAGGAAACAGGGAACAATAAAGCAGTACAACTAACAAGATGCTAGTACTCAGATTGCCCTAATGACCCACCATGAAGATAGAGTAAAGAAAAGAACTTAACTGTAGAATAGATGCTCGCTGGACGTTCTGTGTTCACCTCTCCGGATTAAAACAATACAAAAATAGAAAATGAACACGGCAATTAGAAAAATCTAAAATCATGAGGTACAAACAATAACATTTGAGCAATGTTTCAAGCCAAAAAATGTCACTTTCTCATGCTGAAGAAAGGGCTGTTTTATTGGCTAGAAATATAAATTTACGGATACATTTATCCTTATATTTTTCAAATTATGGAGTGCTGTGGACATTTTATATTTTTAAATATATATGCAGTTGCATCACTAGTGGACAAAACGCATAGGGCTGTGTTTCTGGACTCTTGCTGCTCACGTCATCACACCGACGGAGGCTTTGCTGGTGGAACGGTCATTGTGGTGTCGAGGATCCAGAGGACTTTTCTTGGAGTTGTGCTTCCTTCTCTCCATCCTAATACGGAAAAATACATCACTACACCCAAGAGACTGTGTTCCCAGCTATGGTCTCTGGCTAATGCTTCCAGCTGATAACCCTTGAGTTTGTCTCTCGAAATGCACATTACCTAACAGCGTCTGTGAGTTCAATGATTTTTAAATGTTGGACGTATTAGAAATATTTTTATTGGAATTACTCTATGGAGCTTGCACACTCCCTTTTTGACACACACACACACACACGGAAAGGACACAAAATAAAAGAGGAATTCAGTATTGTAGATAAAATGATATTTGTTGATAGAAAAGTAAACCAATTAAACGAAGAACAGAATTATGTAGCAGTTATAAGACACACACACACACACACACGGAAAAGACACAAAATAAAAGAGGAATTCAGTATTGGAAATAAAATTATATTTGTTGATAGAAAAGTAAACCAATTAAACAAAGAACAGAATTATGTAGCAGTTATAAGACACACACACACACACACACACACACACACACACACACACACACACACACACACACACACACACACACACACACACACACACACACACACACACACACACACACACACACACACACACACACACACACACACACACACACACACACATCAATACGCATTCTCTACAGGTACATTGATGCTAAAAGATGTATGTTCAAAATGGCAAATGACATACATTTGCTGACCTTGATGATTATCATAGGACACTTTGTGTATTGCTCTTGAGTTACTTGGGGTGCAATAAAAACACCATGTTATAAAAGCACACTAAGTAGGAATATTACTGGGGAAATGTAATCCTTAGCTCTTTCCAAATCAAGTTACAGTACTCAAACCTCTGACAATCATTTCACTAATGAATATTTGTCACTTGCTAAATTGCTTCTTGCTTTTGCACAATGTGTTTACTTTTCTCACGTGGTGTTCCTCTACTGCTAACTACTGCATCCTCTCTACCTCCCTTTGCGTAATATGACATTCCGGGCTCATTTATCAAAGTTCTTGAAAGCTGGTAGATCACTAATGGGGGTAAAGTGTTATTTATGTGCCTGTTAGTCCAATTTTATCATGATTTTTGTTCCTTGTAATATAAACTATTCCCACTGGGCAGTAACTGACTTTATAGCACAGTTTAAAATATATATTTGAAATATCTTGATTGTGTTATCATGAAGAATCATAATACAACCTATTAAAAAAACAATTATAAAAAAACAAGGGCATTCTTTGGTCCCACACGATCACTGACTCTGTCCAATTCCCTCTACCATAAAATGTCCTGTGAAAAGCATGCAACAGCAAAATTGTCTGATACATTGATGGTTAGAGACACGTTTTCACACCTTGTGCAAATAATATAACAGTTCTCCCAGTCACATTAGAGATATCACACAACTCATGTTTCTGTTGTCCCTTTCCTTATAATGTTCCACTCCTAGGGTCATACTCTGTCTTAGAACTTTGCTACATAATTCTGTTCTCTGTTGACTTGGTTTCATTTTCTACCAACTAAAATCTTTTTATCTACAATATGGAATTTTTCTTTTATTTGGTGTCCTTCACTACGGCCGGACTGCCCTAATGCCATTTTTGCTCTGTGTTTCCCTTGTGCCTCCTCCTCTCCTTCGCATCCATGCAGCTCTGACCAATTTCATTCCTGTTCTACCTTTTTTCCAAGGGGTCTTCCAGCTTCAGAAGATATCTTATGGAATAGTATTGCTTAGTAAATATGACAGAGGCTTGGGGAAGAACGGATATGACGTCATTGAAAGCCTGTCACATGGCACTTGAACCAATCAGAGTAGGGATAGACTTCCCACGCTCTGATTGGCTGCCGTACCATGTGAGGGTGGCCATGTTTCTTTTCATGACATCATCTTAAAGGCAATTGAAGCAAAGCCATTCTGATTGGCTGTGTTTTTCTTTGCCTTTAAGTGACGTCATCATTTTTTTTTACATCGGCCAAAACACATGGTTTTCACGGCCCAATCAGGGCCGTGGGAACCATATGACGAAAATGTGACGTCATAGGCCTTTAAAAGCCTATGTCGTCTCATTTTGAAGCCAGACGCCGAGGAGGAAGGACCTCCTACTGAAGAAAGAAGACCAGGGCGTGGCACCAGAAGGGAAGAAGACCCCGGAAGAAGGTAGAAGAATACAGATGAAGATGGATTACAAGTAGAAGACCCCTGGATTGTCGTGTATTATTATTTTAATGTTTATTATTTTCTGGTTTATTATTTTATGGGTTCCTGATCGTGGATTGGTTCATGAGTAAGCTGATTAACGGGAGTCGTGGGGGCAAGTAATGGTAAGTGAACTAAAGAAATGTATTTAATGTAACTGTGTTTTTTTTTGCTTTTTCATGTGTTAATTTTTTTTTATGCATATCATTTCTTGCCACTGTATGTATGTATGTATGTCTAGAGAGATATATACATACAGGGTAAGAAATGATAGTGTTGTAAAAGCTGGATTTACTGTATTGTAAATGATTGTGGCTATGCTGCTATACATAGATGTGTGTTAAATTTATTTTATTATTAGAGAGATGTAATTCGTGGGCTTCTATGCTGTACTGTAGGTTATGGAGAGGCTTGCTTTAGTATATTGTAATTTTTGGGATCCTTTTTTGTATGTTTTGAACTTGTTCTCTGTAGCGATAGCTATAGTTAATTGTGTAATTGCTATGGATGGTATTTTAATTGTTTAGGGATGTAATTCATGTCTGTTAATTCATTGATGGTGACTTTATTGGATTACATAATATACTTCTTGTGATGTCAGGCTATTTTAGTTAGATTATTGTATTGTTAACATTGATTTGCAGCGTGTACATGTAGTTTACATGTTATGCTACATGTATACACTGTAAATGCAATGTTTTAAGTGGCATTTGAGGCTTCAGATTGAATGATTACATGAGATTTGTTTAGGAAATTGCTTTTTAATTCATTGAGGATGTTATGCATAAGTGGTGTTGCCATTGCAGGATGGCTTCACCCCTTAATTACCTTTGAGGTTAGTACCCCATAAGGTGATTAAGGGGTTCATTGGTATGTTAATGTCATTGATATGTATTGGCTATTTATTATTTTGGCAACGGACCCCAAGGATGATGCTGGCGACGGAGCCTTCTTATTGATGAGGTTAGTAGAATTTTCTTCTTTTTACTACGGTATTGAATTTGTTTAATAATGGCCAAATAATGTATTATCCCTATGTGGATAATAGTTATTTGGCACATTATTGTACTGTATGTGTTGGGGGGAGGGGGTTTGGCCCCAAGGGTATGTGGTAGGACTCCCTTGTGGGTAGTGGGTGGTTAGGCCTCAGGGGGTGGGGGGTTAGTGGGGGAGGGTATGTGGGTGAGGGTGGGTTAACCCCTTAATGACTGTAGCGGTTAATAACTGCTATGGTGATTAAGGGGTTAGGGGACATTACATTGGATGTTTTTATTCTTGTGTCTGTTTTTCAGAAGTGGATGGGGCATGGGCAGGATGAAAATGAGGATGGTCTTCATCGTGGCAGCCGCACATGGGTGAGTGCTATATGTATTTAATGTCTTTATTTTTTTATTATTATTATTATTTATTGTTCTGTATGTATTTTAAATGGACACATGCACTATTATCCATTTGTGGATAATAGTAATGTTGCCCATTACTGTATTGTATGTTGTGCATTGCTGCTATGTTTATTGGGGTCATTTGTCCCCAATAAACATGCTATTATGCGTTAACCCCTTCATTGCCTTAGCAGCTATCCGCTATGGTAATGAAGCAGCATTAATGTATTTTAATAATATTGTGCGGGAGCAGGGGGCCCCCTGAGCTGAGCCACATTTATTTGTGGCTCAGAGACCCCCTGCTTCCCGAGTTACAGGCTCCGGTTTGGGGCATCGGTTACAGTGTGGATGCCATGTTTATTGCGGGCACGTAGCGTATGTGACGCTATAAACATGGCGGCGACACTGCCCATCCGATCACACATAAAGGGGCCTGTAACTCGGGAAGCAGGGGGGCACTTGTCCACAAAGTGATGCGGTTCAGCTCGGGGGACCCCCTGCTCACTGTACAGTATTATTAAATAAATATTAATGCTGCTTCGCTACCATAGCAGATACCCTGTAAGGTAAAGAATGAGTCTTTATTGATATGTGTGTTTTATTCATAGTGTAGATGTGCAGAGGGTCTCCGGAGCTGAACCGCTTTGGTTTTAGGTCTGGGGACCCCCTGCTTCCCGAGATACAGGCCCCTTTATGGGGTGCCGGTATCCCTCTTCTTTGTTTACATTCCGCGGTCACGTGATCGGGACCTTTAAATGCAGAGGGATACCGGCACCTCATAAAGGGGTCTGTATCTCGGGAAGCAGGGGGTCCCCCGACCTGAAACCAATGCGGTTCAGCTCCGGAGACCCCCTGCACATGTACACTATGAATAAAAGTTGTTTTAAAAATAATTTTTATTGTGCTGATGTTTGCGCCGAGAGAGCAGCGGATCTCTCTCTGCTGCAAACACAACTCGGCAGGGGACGGCTTCTCGGCAGTTTCTCGCCAGGCAGCCGTCCCGCCACCGGTTACACGCCATTTCATCAAATGGTGGTGGCTAATTCATTCGCCAGGGATTCGCCCCTTACAGCATACAGCCAGTTTAACACGCCAAAAACATGGCTAATTGCTAAACTGGCTAATGCATTTTTCCGCCGCTTACTGCATGATACCCTTAGAGTGTGTATAAATACTTTGTAAACATGTATTTTCCTAAAACTTGGCTGCTTTCTATACCTTGACTGATGTTATTAACTTTCTGCTCATACCAGTGGCAGATTCCCATTAGGTCAGTTAAGCCCGGTCCTAGGGCGATAAAATGTAGGGGCGGCAAAAAATGCAAACCCCCACATACAGATGCTGCACTCACGTGCCTATGGGGCCTGATGGGAAGACACTTAGCACTTGGAGGGTGCCACCTGGCTGCCTCCCTCCTTTTCCTTCATAATCAAATGACGCCAAAGACGTCACCGTGACAGCACACAGTGTCTCGTTGCAATGGCAATGTGACTGCGTGACATCAAAACCTTGCATTGCCATGTCAATGAGACGCCGTGTGCGTCACATTGGTGACGTTCACAGCGTCATTTGATGCTGCATTTTGGAAGGAGGGTGGCAGCAAGGAGGCGGCCTCCACAGATAAGTGTCTTCCCATCATACACATTTGTTTTCAGATTTAAAACTGTAAAACTGTTCTGTCACTGGTTATGTAGTTATCCCCCCCCCCCCCTCACCCCAGTTCTGTTTGTTGCTGGTCACACTCACTACTCATCTTTTCCAAGTAAAACTTCCCAACAGAAATCTACTCCTTATTAGTTATGTAAGGGTTCCTTAGTGTCTCTTTACCCCCAGACATAACTGAGGGCAGCATTGTATGTGGAGTTCCAGTCTCAGATCATCACCATGCCACAGGCGAGTGAATAAAGCCACCTGGGAAGTGTTAGTACTCAGTGTGTTTATTTCTTGGTTAGCATAGACATTTAGTCACTGGCTTCGGGCCTAACTATAGAGCTCTCAGCCCACCCAATCCCCTGCCAGTATAGATACAGAAGGACTCAGTGCTAGAAGTCCTTTTATAGGTGGAAGGGTGTTGCCTGGGAGGGGGTGAAACCACACAGTTTGGGTATGCAAGATGGGCTTACAGTAAAGCAAAGCAAGCAAATCCACTTCTAAAGTACACTTTAGACGTGGCTTTTCACAAATCAGAGCTACTAGAATAGGCCCCTATTTCTTCTAAAGTGACCTAATAATAATCTTTGTCAGTGTAACACCTTTACCCCTGGCTAGTAGAAGAGGGGCCACATCAACAGGTTTCTGTGTCTTTGTGCTGGTGTAGGTCATGCTCAGCCTTTCGGTTACCTTATTCCTCAGGGTGCTGGACTTTGTGCAGGGCTGGTACGATGAGCAATAATAGAGAGGGTGCAGGAACTTTTCTTTTAATTTATTTGAACAGGCCAAAGCAATACTTAGATATCAACAGGACTGGTTTTCAGACTATACAGGGTAGCCTTTTGTTACATCATAGACATATGTGATCATACATCCTCCACCATAAGCAATCTGAGCAGGAGCCATCTCTTTTTCAAACCTTCCACCTTTTTACTGGGGACGGAACTAGGGCCTGCCCTAAATAATAATAATAATAATAATAATAATAATAATAATAATAATATCATGTTCTTGTATAGCGCTGCTAGTTTTACGTACCGTTTTACAGAGACATTTTGCATGTACAGGTCCCTGCCCCGTGGAGTTTACAATCTATGTTTTTGGTGCCTGAAGCACTGTAAGGAATCAGGGGACACGCCGGGGACACGCCGCCCTCAGCACAGCCCTCTCCTAACTGCCCGACCAGCCGCTGCTGCCTCCTCTCCTGCTCCTCACCACGTCCATGCAACGCCCCCCGTTCCCCCGCGGCTCTCTCGTACGCCGCCGTCACAATCTTTGAGCGCACAAGTTAATTTATTCACTCCACCCGGTGGCTGGCTCCGCCCACTGCCTGATCCAGGATCCAGGCTCACACCCTCCAGCCGCCCAGCTGCAGCAAGTCAAGTCATCACCCCCTGTCCTATCACAAGAGGCTCCTCAGCTCACCTCTGCCCTGCCTCCTCCTCTGCTTGGTCCACCTCGCTTTATTATCCCTGTAGCTCCTGTGCAACCTCGCTCTGCATAGTTTCGTTTGGCTCGTGCGGTTTGGATCCTATGCCCAGCTCTCTTTTGCGTTTCAGATCTCTTTACCAAACCGGCTTGTCTTCGTACCCTCTCTGGCTCCTCGACCTCGCTTACCTCTCAGACCCTCGAACACGGCTCACATCTCTCCTGCCCTCGACCCTCGACTTCTGACATCTCTATGCAACACTCTCTACGCCCGGATCTGGCAAGTATTACGGCTAAACCCTTGTACCCTCGGCCTTGGCCACGTTTTCAATCCACACTCCGGGTCTACTCACCTAAAAGTATAAATGATATTTAAAAATGCCTTTCATTATCCCATTGTTTTTCTTACAAAGTGTGCCAACCACCTAGATTTTACTGATCAAACATCATTATCCTGCTAAGTGGCACTGCACCTTTTTTTTTTTTTCGTTCAAATTGCGTACACTAAGCAGCCATAAATACTAATCTGTGCTATTCAAATGAATGGGCCATGAAGATGTCTTCCAGTGATAGAAAGTGTCTTGTGGGATGGTACCTACTTGAATAAATATGGATATACAGTACAGTATATTTGGAGTCAACCTAGCATTGTTCAACAAACCTGGACTTAACTCCCATGAATCATATCAATTTATCACCTGCTGTACCTTCTACTGACTTTTCACTCCTCATCGGTTCATGTACTGTATTCAGATTTCCCCGGAATTGGTTAAGATAATTGGCTTTCTTTTGTATAGAATGTAGAAGCCATTTAGCTCAACAGTGAAGCTTGCCTACTGCCCATCTACTGTGCTTTAATTTGTGTCACACATCCATTGTTGCAATGGTTTCCAGCAAATAGAAATTTCCGCAACTGGAGAAAGTTTAAACTCGGACAACTACTGCCTTAGAATCCATCATTGTTCTATATCACCTGTTGATATAGAAGAAAGACATACTGGTATTGTTAAAAGAAGCACCATTGAGTGCTTATTAATGAACTTATCACAATGTCAAGCTGCTCTTCAAGTCAGATCTGGTTCCTATATTACTTTTTTGTCTTTCTTGTTCCTTTGGCTGAAGGAAACAAACCAAAGTATCTTTTCCATTTTGCTTTTGTGTGCTTAAATATTATAACGTGCATTGGTGGGAACATAATGCGGTCCTTTAATTGCCACCATCCACCGCCCACCAATAGACTGCATCCCACGATCTACATTGTAGTAACATTCTTCAAATACTAGTTCTAGAGCAGTTTTTAGAAAACCTCAATGATAGCTATTTTTAAATCTGTGTCTCTTTATCACAGTACTATTTTTGCGAAAAAAAAAAACATGGTGGACTCACACCGATGCTTGTTGGGCACTTGCAAATACAGGAGAAGAGATCATTCCTATTTAATGATCAAGTGCTTTTAATGAAAACGGCAGTCACATGAAACAAAATGTAATGCACTGTGAAAGCATATGAGAAAACAGCACGTACCGTGGATTCCAGGGTTTGTAGCATTCCATTGCCTCTTCACCTTGTCCACCTCCATCCTGTCAGACCTCCATGCTGACATCACCATCACACCCATTCAACGTGTTTTGTGTTCATCACTTCATGAGGAGGCATGAGTCTGAGGCACTGGAGAGCTGTCTGCTTTTAAACCTATTCTCAATGGGCTCATACATCACCAAGTGGTTTACCCATCAACGCTATATATTCCACTATCCAAGTCTAATATATAATAAAAATACATAAAACAGCTGGCGTACACATACATTAGGCATGTGTGTACATACATACATATAACTCCCAATCCACATAAATATATATACACACACACATAAGCTTATACCCCTTCCTTCTGGAAGTAGTTGCTCTGCATCACTCACTTTAAGTATATCTGATGTTCCACAACAGGATTGGATCCCATATCTATTAGACTGCCCTCTCTTCTTTAAAAGATTTGTCCACACAGTCAACAAGATTTATTTGGTAATCATGATGCCCTTTTGGATATCGTCTCTGCTTAGCGGGCCTAGGTCATAAAGAAGGTCTCAAGGTCACTTCCTGGCACACAGAGATCTCTGGTCCTGCTGTGCGTGACTACGCTTGTGCTACTTGATCCACATCAGTGTCAGCCCAAAATGTGTGACCAGGCTTCTCATCACTTTGTATTGACTCTGTGGTGATTGATACAGTAGGCTTCTGCTCCTTACATGAGACAGTAGGTTCATTGGTCTGTCCTGACCCTGACTAGGTGACTGTTCTTTGTCCCAAGCTCATGTGACATTATCAGACAATGATTAAGTTATGGTTTTAATCTGTCCCGATGCTTGTAGGAGACGAGCGCAGAGGTACAACCAGGGGGACATATATTGGGGAAAATAAACATTGGCTTTTATTTAGCCTGTATCTTCAAACAACACAGCTTTAAGGCAGCATACAAACAAACAAACAGCCTATCCCTTTGTAAGAGCTGACTCACTCTCCCAGTCCCTATCTGAAGGGCCGGGAGGTTAGGCCTCTTACTAGCCTCTGACCCAAAGTCCAAAGATGTACCTGTTATCAGAGGCTCTTTCCTTCAGTCCAGGTCTGGGTTGGTGTCTGGGGGTGCACCCTCTGGTGGGTTCCAGTGACCGCTGTGTCCCAGAATAGAGGGTCTGATTCCCTGGGATCCTTCTTTGACAGCACACACCTCCCATGTGCTAGAGCGATCTCCTGCAGTTCAAGTAGGAGGATTTTCTACCCGTCTGACAAGCCAGGTGGAGACTGGTTAATTGTCTGTAGCTCAATTTAACATCTCCATGTTGGACTTATCAGACCAATGCAGGATTTCTATTGAAGTCCCATTAGACAGGGATTAAGGCCCTGTCACAATGCTACCAAGGCTTGTCCCCCTCCCAACTCAAATATGTGATATAGAACATCAGACAACTTCTGTAAAATGCCATATGGTCCTTTAATTTTGGCTCATAACTTCGGCCACATTTTCCTTTTCTAATTCAAATTAGCTCACCAGGTTCATAGATTTGTACAGTCACTTTTAGATCATAACCATCTTTTTGCCTTTTTGTAGCTTTAGATTGAAGGTACTGTACAACCTCCCTTGTGTTACTCAAATAGCCTGCAAGCTTAGCTACATAATATAGTTAGAAGGATCAGAAAACTATTCCCTTCTGCTTACAAGTTTTATGGGCAAGCACATTTTCCTACCCAACAATACTATATAAAGGGAATAATCAGTGGATGATTGCACACTGATGCAGTATGCCATCATTTCATAGGTGAGGATAGTATTACATTCTTCCTGATTGTCATCTACAAAAAGGCTAATGCCGCGCTTATAGTGCCGGCGACGGCGACGCAACCGATGACGTCACCCGTCGCTAATGCGAAAGTTGCATTTCAAATTTAGGAGACATCGCTGGCTACAAGCGATGTCATAAAGGGGGAGGGCAAAGGGATGGAGAAGCTCCCGATTGGCCGCAAGGGGACACTGTCACCGAAAAAAATCAAATATCAGTGACTACCAGATTTTTGGTAGCGCTGTCGCTACGTCGCTTTGTCGCTGTCGCGTGCACTACAAGCGCCGACGATGGCGACAATGCATTTGTTTTGACACGACGGTAGCTGTCGCCGGCATGATAAGCACAGCCTACCATGGCTAACAGGGTTAGCATTGACCAGGCTAAAAGATTGATGGCGACAGAGGGTAGTTCGGGTATTACGAATGCCTAACAATTGACACATTCTTTAAATGCCTGGGATTCAAAGTTCCCTCCCTAATCAGAGTGCAGTGATCTTGGGGGCATACACACTGTTCTCCAGAGGCTTTGGTTACAGACATAGCTTCTTGATCAGGGTGTGGATACGGTTCAGCCCATTTCGAGACATATTTTATCACCGGTTTCAAGTCTAGTTCCCTGAATGGTCGCTTAGACTTTGTCTTACTGCTAATAGGTACACTAAATGGAACACCAATCTTGGGGAAATTATTTCCCTCCATACCTATGTACCCAAGGCCTACCCTATACTGTACGTAACCGAGTTCTGCGTTTCGTAGGTGCGTGAAAGGGAAATGGATCAAGCCTTGCTGGCAGCTCCAAGGCCCATCCAGGTCCTGAGGCCTTTGTTTGCAGACAGCTCAGTCTGTCTTTCTGCTGTGCCTCCTCCAGAGCTGCTTTCTTTGAACACCTTATTATTTATTGTTGCTATGCTTCTGACAACCTCCCCACCCCTCCCCCCATCCACCTGCAGCTACAAAAGCTTTCACATATGGCTTGCTGGCTTATCTGTGCTACTGTACAACACTCACTGCAAGTCTGTCAGATGCTACACAGCAGGAATGGCCTCCTGGTACATTACAATATATCTGCTTGTCCAGCATGCTGTGGGCTCAAGATCGCCGATGGGCAGCCTGGCAAGGTCACGTTGTAGTGGAAATAATGTAATAAAGCTGTGGCCTTGTTTCCCCCAATACATTTTGAGTATTTCATTCAAAGGGAGGGGAGAGAGGGGCTAGGGTCAGCACAGGTCATGGGAGTGTCGTTTTTCATGGAACATTATTTGTATTGCCCCTGCTTTTCGGTGCTGCTTGTGATCGTGTTCAGGTTGCCTTGGGATTTTACTTTTTGGACAATATCACACATTTTCTAATAATCTCACAAATAAGCACACTTGGGGCTGGCAACTTTTGGTGTTTTCTTACTGATACACATTTACCAGAATGCCCTCCTACTGTCTCTGTACGTCCTTCCTACCTACCAATTAGATTGAAAGCTCTTCGGAGCAGGGCCTCCTCTTCCTAAATGTTATTTTTTAAGTCTGAAGCACTTATTCCCATGACCTGTTATTTGTATTACAGCTCAACCCCCTTATAATGCTATGCTTGGTGTCCAAAGAATCACATCGCGTTATAAGTGGATCGTGTTAGAAATAATGTACAATTGTATGCATTGTACAATAAAGTATTTAAGATACCAATAAACATGTTGTAAAGTATTCATAAATACGAAAATTGGGAGCCAAGCTTGCCTCACGTTATAAGCGGATTTGCGTTGTAACGGATCGCGTTATAACGGGGTTAAGCTGTATTTGTTATTTATATGATTGTCACGTGTATTTCTACCGTGAAGCGCTATGTACATTAATGGCGCTATATAAATAAAGACATACATACAGACAGACAGACAGACATACATACAGAATAAGTGATCTTTTGGAAACTTTTTTCGGGGGAGCTACAATGTGTGTGTAATGGTGTTTGCCCCACCTGATGGGAGATTCTGCCATTACAGCGTATGTGGTGCATGCTACCTGTTGATAATCAGGAGGGCTGAGTCGTCCGCCGATGGTTGTGGGGACACAGTATTTCAAACAATCCAGGAGGAGCAAAATATAGGGAAATAAAAACAGAAAACAGTGCAAATATAAGTGCAGACGTTGAGACTATGATGAAATAATAATGACAATATCTTGGCTCTGCCGGTCTATCTACTCACAAGATGTAAGTGGTAAGTATGCAGTTGGCAGATTGGGCTGCCACCCCAGGTAGTAGCTGTGTATTGTGGATATCCCTCCAGGCTTATCTCGTCAGGGTAACCATGGTGTACATATGGGAGGAAACAAAGCTACATAGCGCGATCTGTCTTTCCAAAAACTTTATAAAATGAATATGAGCATATAAAATGTGCACTTACAATGTGCCAGAATTAAAAATGCATTTATCACAATCACAGTGATTCTAGGGTTTTTTTTCCGATCTCACCGCCTCCTCTCTGGCTCTGGATGTCAGCCGTCTGCAACCTGGAACGCTCAGCTCCGTTTCTCCTCCGGCGCGTGTGACGTCACTGCTCAGTGGAAGGTACAGCTACGGATCCCTCACTAGACCAAAACACCACTCTACGCGTTTCGCCCAGCTCAGCAAGCTGTCAATGGCTTCGTCAGGAGTGTGTGAGTTGTGGGGTTAATGAATATCCTTATATACCCTCTCTGGTCTAATTATACAATCAATGCAGACAATTACATCAGCGCTATGGTGACCAATCTTTACATGATTGTTCCAATTAGGATTTCTATATTACACATGTTACATACTTTGATTCTTGATGAAACATCATTCTCATAGGTGTTAATCTTTATATAGTGTTATCCATCTACAGGAAAAATATATCTATTCAGCACTTAGAATATATATATGGAGTATCAAGTGCAGTTTAATAGTATTTTGATTTATAATTAGCAATTTACATTTTATAAATGAAGTTAGGCTGATTTCTTTTAAAAATTTCCTTGAGAAATCAGCCTAACTTCATTTACTTACATCTTGTGAGTAGATAGACCGGCAGAGCCAAGATATTGTCATTATTATTTCATCATAGTCTCAACGTCTGCACTTATATTTGCACTGTTTTCTGTTTTTATTTCCCTATATTTTGCTCCTCCTGGATTGTTTGAAATACATCTTTCTACTTGGAACCCTGGAAACAGGTTCTACCAGAGGGTTTGAGCAGGGTTTATTATTTGAGCACTAATATCAATTTTTATTGCACTTGCACGTATCACTATTGTATGTATTTAAGTTGTTAGCGCCTTATATTCACTTATTCACAATATATTGTGGGGACACAGGACAGGTTTCTGGGGTACATACCCCATATGGTTTACTAGTAGTACAGCGCCTCCATCTGCCGCAGGCTCCAGATGATTTGAGGCGATCTCCTACAGTACAAATACAACCTTTCCTTCCAGTAAGATCACATACCAGGCAGGAGGTATATAAACAGAAACTGCTTTATTTAGGTCAGCACTCACAACACGGCAGTGGTCTGCCTAAACACAGTCTCTGAGTTGGCTACCCAGCTGTAGGGTGGTCCCTGGACAACCACTACATGTCAAGGGAGCCCGCAGCTGTCCTGGCTCTTCCCTACCCCTCTAGCAGAGGCAGAGGTAAGGTTGAAACTCACTCTCCCCCGAGGGGAAGAGGAACAAGGAAGGTCCAATGCTCAGGCTCTCTGCTGTGTGACCTGCCTCTCTCAAGTGGGGAGAGGCACTGCTAAATTTGGGCGGCAATCACCCTTATGTACAGCCAGGAGGAGGGCACCAGGTCTGATCCAGGATTGAATATACTCAGGCCTAGTTCCTCCCCCTGTCACTCAAGAGTACTGCAGGGAGTGGGGAACACCCATGATTACTACTTGCAGCCCGCTCTTACAGTACCAGGGCTTACTGCCAGTGAGGGCAGACTGGTAGCAAGAAAACCAGTCCTTGCTACAGTACATGTGTAAAGAATAATTTTTTGAAAACGAGTTGAAAGAGTGCATTGTGTCAAGAAACCGGTGTCTCCCCTAAAATCATTAGCGGCAGATATTGATATATCCTTATTCGGGTTCTTACATTTGGCACACGGTTTCTTGTTCTTTATATGGTGTAAGTCATGCTCATACATATGAATGGATTGGGAATTTTTTGCCTTTAGTTTGTCTTTAAAGCCAGAAAAATTAGGACAGTTTTGACGCTTTTATGTCTCACAAAAGTGGTGCATGCCTGCAATTTCTATTACATATCATTTGCATGTGTGTGTGTGCCACCGACAGCATGCAACCCATCTCTAGCCTCATTTTTTCCTTAGTGAACATGCCACACCATACATTGGTTTTATACATTGGCGCCCGAATACGCACACATTTGCTACATTTCTGTGCGTCACTTTAATCACAACATTGCTTTTAGTGACTCTTTATACGTTGGCCATTTGGAATTTTGTCTTCTTACAACATTAGGCCCAGAACTAGAAAAAATATTTCCCGGAGAATTCAGATTAAAATTCACAAAATCATTTTACAGCAATTTGTTACATGCACCGCTGGCTCTAAAGGGGGTAATCACTTAGCATAATAAATGTGTCTGGTTCACATTTGTTTATTAATTGTGTGCATGTCTAGTGCTTGTGTCGCTTCTGTTGGGGTAAATGTTACATCTGCAAATGTTGCATCTTCCCCTGAGGAAGTGACGTAGTCACGAAACGCGTAGGGTTAAAGGTCACGGCGCCTTCGGAGAGAGCTGGTTGCGTGTAGCGTTCCTGACCACCCCTGCAGGAAAATAAGTCATCACGAGAGAGGTCCTAATCGGCGTGTGTAGTTGTGCAGCTCCCCTTCCCTTGCATCTATTCTGGGAATTATCTGTGCACTGGAGGGAGTCTGAGTCATCACCTTATACACCCAAGCGCCTACGGAGGACTCTCTCTGCATTTGGCACCCATTCCTGTCTGGTTACACACGCTCGTTTTATCCGGTCCTGCTGTAAGTAGGGTTTTGGGTTTTAACCCCTCGATGACCCGCTGCAGCAGGCTCCTTTGTTTTATTAAACAGTTTTCTTTTTCAGCTTCTGTTTTATATGTTTTGTTTGTTGTTTGTTATATGTTTAACTGTTTCCTATAGTTCTTGTATTCAGTATACACTATGATAATTTTTTCTGCTTCTGTCCACATGTCACGGACCACTTGATTGGAGAATCCACGTTCATTGGACTTATTTGACTCTTTCTCCCCTCCCCCATTTTGGACTTATTGGACTCTTTCTCCCTTCCCCCATTTTGGACTTCTTGGACTTTTAAATCCTTGCGGGCGCTGGTTTGTATTTGTTCTTTTTGTCAGCTCTGGTGTTGTTCATACCTTTTTTCCTGGCTGCCCTGGCATAATTCTAATTTTATTTATCATCTACACCTTTATTGCATATTGTTTTTAACAGTTTTTGATAGGGACTAGCGCTTCTTAGCACTTTCTTTCTGTGTTACATCTGCATAACAGCTACAGAACCATACTTTCTCTAAATTGTACTCCCTGCCAATCAATTAAAATTATTTAAAAACATTTAGGCCTGTCTTGTGATAAATGTAGTTTTCCTTGACGTGGCAATTTAGACTTTCCTGTCATTGCAACCTGTTCTGGAGTAAAAAACAAGGTGTCGCCTCAATATAACGTCATTTTATCTGGGGTAAGTAGCAAGCTGACAATAAAGTATAAAATACCATTCCCCTATTTATCTGTAGGGAAAAATACTGACTGTCCCTGCTCTACACACTTTAAATAGAATGAACAAATAATATGTTACAGTATTTCCTCATATACTGTACTCCTGCCTGTTATGTTTCATGTAGCAAACGTTAGGACATATGTTTTTCATTAATAGTTATTCTCCTTCCATACATAAATGTGAAGCATTGCAGTATATATTATAAACAAAATATCATAAACATAACATCTACATAAAGTTTTGCTTGAGTACTTTCATATGTTCAGTTTTCCTGGGGTAGAGAAAGAAATTCCCCCCTGTGGTGCTAACATTGTTGTGCACATGAATATCTTCATATTAAAATTGCTGTAGTCTACAGAACAATTTATTTGAAGGGACAGGCATACTAAGAGAGTTAGTTGGAAAAATGTTTTGCTTATTATTTCTACTTGAGAATAAATAAATATGCACTTCTTGAGCATGGAAGACTTATTCAGACGTAGTTAAACCGATTAACCATATGAACATTTTCTAATAAATAATGTACTATATTTCTTTTCTCCTAAGGTTTTATCACTGTTACTAGTTTTCAAAACTTTTTGAAGCATTGAAATTATTTTCTTTGATATACAGTACAGTATCTGGTGCAGTTTTAAGAAAAGAAAAAAAAAATATATATATATATATATATATATATATATATAAAAAAACAAAAGATGTGGCGCCAGAATAATACTCTGTTGCTACGTGTAAAAATAAACTGTAGTGCTAATATCTTATATACGAAAAGTGTGTAAGATTCCTAAATGTGTTTAAAAATCAAGATATACATGTGTGATAAAACTGTTAAATACTAAGCATAATAAACAAATATACTTAAAACAACACCATAGAAAAATACATTAATGTGGGTGAAAAAATAAAAATAAAAAATGTGCAAAAAGTGCTAAAAAGGTGGAAAGATGATGAAAAAAATGAAAAATAAGTGTAAAGTTATAATATAAAATCCAACCAGTCCTTCAATGATCAGTCCAAAAGGAGGTATAAGGTGTGTGCAAGGGATCTTCTGCTGCTCTCACAAGGGATAAACCACCTCCACGGATATCTACAAACAGAAAAAGAGAGAGAGCGCACGCCCCATAGCATAATACTGCGTAATTTATTATAAAATTGGGGAAGGGGATGGAAGGGGGGGGGGGAATCGCACTCACAAGATAAAAAGTTTTAAAATGCAGTTTGTGAATTAATTCACCACCATCCGGTACTGCTGGACGAAGTTACTTCCCGATAGCTGGTCAGGATCACCGCCAACCGGATAAGGACGCCGTTATACCGTCTGTATGCTGTTCAAATTCAGCTCTCCACTCCGAATGGCCGCTGTAATCTTCCCGCGCTTGGTATGGCCTCATGCGCGTGCGCAGCGTCTTCGTGACGTAATCGCGCTTCTCAGTGTCCCTGACGCGTTTCGTCACCAATCGGCGACTTTCTCAAAGGGCTGATGAATCATGGGTAAAAGTCCTGCCCTTTTGTACAGCCAGTCCAGTGATTAATGATTGATCGCAAGGGGATGTTTAACCCTTAATTTGCTATTAGGTTGCTGCTCAATTGAATGGATACTTCAGATGACTGACAGCAAAAGAGGCAAATATAGAACCATAATATATGAGGATAAACACTTACTATGGGAGGATCTAGATCACTTAATTCATATATAAAAAAAACTCATAAAATACATAGTTAAAACTACATTACACTCTAAAAATAAAATAAAAATGGATGTAATTCATATTTGGGATAAGTAGACTGACAGACAAAATGCATCTAACTCTAATGAAAATAACCTATTTTTAAATAATTATTACATATAAAAAAGAATGAAATAACAATATATTCCTTATATGAAACATATAGATAGAAATTTAACATTGCATTGTAATAATAAACATATAACAAAAGTGTTAATGGTTAACAATGTGTTATTCCATCAAGGAACAAGGAGTCTAAGGGGTGTATATGGGAGAGAGAAAGAGTATAAGGATGGGTGTGTGAAATATAACAATACTATCTTCTTATATATGTTGAATAATGAACAGATTAATTTAATATATTATATTATTCCTGGGAAATGTCCTCTATATTTATATATGTATGTGTATCATTCTTAATAAATACTATGTTGATGATAATATCCAAATGTGATTTAAATTCAAAATAAATGTTATGTAATTAATTGTGCACTCAGTATTTACTCTAAGACCAGGGATGGGGAAGGATGTGATGGTTGAATGGGATACTGTGATGGAAAGGGAAAGGGACAGATGTGGGACAGTGGGTGGTGGGGGGATGTGATGGACAATTGTGAATGGGAAGGGATATTGCCAGGGAAGGCTATTGGGGATGTGGGAGTGGGGGAAAAAGAGGGCCGAGGGGAGAGCTGTTTACTTACTTCCACAGTTAGAGCGACGAGAGTCCAAGCTGGCAGGAGATCAGACTAGAGTACTAGCATCCAGACACTCATTGAGTCCACCAGGGGTAAGTGTCCCTAACTGGTGGATCCAATAAGTCTCCTGTCTGCACAAGATCTTGAACCGTTCGCCTCCTAGAGCACAGGGAGAGATGTATTCCAAGCCCATTATTGTCATACATTTCGGGTCCTGGTTATGGTGAATTTTGTAATGTCGGGAAATACCATTCACAATTAATCCCTTTATGACACTCCTTCTGTGCTCCAGGAAATGGGTGCAGAGAGGCCTTGTGGTGCGTCCAATATAACGTAACCCGCATCCACACTGGATGCAGTACACCACAAAATTGCTGCGGCAGTTGATGAAGTTCCTAACCTGATATACTCTATCTCTAAGTGGAGAACTGAACTCAATTCCTATTCTAAGATGTTTACAGGTGATGCACCTACCCCGTCCACATTTATGGTTACCTTTAAGGCTATTCTCAACCAACTTATTGGAAACTTTATCTGATTTTAATTTGGTAGGTGCTATAATGCTCTTCATATTTCTAGCCTTTCTGTAAACTATCGATGCCCGCTCAGGAAGAATGCCTTTAACTTAATTTAAAGTTAATTCCCTTGATAGATCCAAAATGCTGCTTACATCAAAGAATAGACAGGTCACATCTCGATTGAGATATGATTCACCAGTGATCTCGGAGAAAAATGTGAAATCCAGTTTGAGATTCATCACAACTTACAATCAGTCACATAAAGCCATCCAGAAGATAGTGAGCAATCACTGGGGAATTCTTAGATGTGATCCTCATTTAAAAGGCATTCTTCCTGAGCGGGCATCGATAGTTTACAGAAAGGCTAGAAATATGAAGAGCATTATAGCACCTACCAAATTAAAATCAGATAAAGTTTCCAATAAGTTGGTTGAGAATAGCCTTAAAGGTAACCATAAATGTGGACGAGGTAGGTGCATCACCTGTAAACATCTTAGAATAGGAATTGAGTTCAGTTCTCCACTTAGAGATAGAGTGTATCAGGTTAGGAACTTCATCAACTGCTGCAGCAATTTTGTGGTGTACTGCATCCAGTGTGGATGCGGGTTACGTTATATTGGACGCACCACAAGGCCTCTCTGCACCCGTTTCCTGGAGCACAGAAGGAGTGTCATAAAGGGATTAATTGTGAATGGTATTTCCCGACATTACAAAATTCACCATAACCAGGACCCGAAATTTATGACAATAATGGGCTTGGAATACATCTCTCCCTGTGCTCTAGGAGGCGAACGGTTCAAGATCTTGTGCAGACAGGAGACTTATTGGATCCACCAGTTAGGGACACTTACCCCTGGTGGACTCAATGAGTGTCTGGATGCTAGTACTCTAGTCTGATCTCCTGCCAGCTTGGACTCTCGTCGCTCTAACTGTGGAAGTAAGTAAACAGCTCTCCCCTCGGCCCTCTTTTTCCCCCACTCCCACATCCCCAATAGCCTTCCCTGGCAATATCCCTCCCCATTCACAATTGTCCATCACATCCCCCCACCACCCACTGTCCCACATCTGTCCCTTTCCCTTTCCATCACAGTATCCCATTCAACCATCACATCCTTCCCCATCCCTGGTCTTAGAGTAAATACTGAGTGCACAATTAATTACATAACATTTATTTTGAATTTAAATCACATTTGGATATTATCATCAACATAGTATTTATTAAGAATGATACACATACATATATAAATATAGAGGACATTTCCCAGGAATAATATAATATATTAAATTAATCTGTTCATTATTCAACATATATAAGAAGATAGTATTGTTATATTTCACACACCCATCCTTATACTCTTTCTCTCTCCCATATACACCCCTTAGACTCCTTGTTCCTTGATGGAATAACACATTGTTGACCATTAACACTTTTGTTATATGTTTATTATTACAATGCAATGTTAAATTTCTATCTATATGTTTCATATAAGGAATATATTGTTATTTCATTCTTTTTTATATGTAATAATTATTTAAAAATAGGTTATTTTCATTAGAGTTAGATGCATTTTGTCTGCCAGTCTACTTATCCCAAATATGAATTACATCCATTTTTATTTTATTTTTAGAGTGTAATGTAGTTTTAACTATGTATTTTATGAGTTTTTTTATATATGAATTAAGTGATCTAGATCCTCCCATAGTAAGTGTTTATCCTCATATATTATGGTTCTATATTTGCCTCTTTTGCTGTCAGTCATCTGAAGTATCCATTCAATTGAGCAGCAACCTAATAGCAAATTAAGGGTTAAACATCCCCTTGCGATCAATCATTAATCACTGGACTGGCTGTACAAAAGGGCAGGACTTTTACCCATGATTCATCAGCCCTTTGAGAAAGTCGCCGATTGGTGACGAAACGCGTCAGGGACACTGAGAAGCGCGATTACGTCACGAAGACGCTGCGCACGAGCATGAGGCCATACCAAGCGCGGGAAGATTACAGCGGCCATTCGGAGTGGAGAGCTGAATTTGAACAGCATACAGACGGTATAACGGCGTCCTTATCCGGTTGGCGGTGATCCTGACCAGCTATCGGGAAGTAACTTCGTCCAGCAGTACCGGATGGTGGTGAATTAATTCACAAACTGCATTTTAAAACTTTTTATCTTGTGAGTGCGATTCCCCCCCCCCCCCTTCCATCCCCTTCCCCAATTTTATAATAAATTACGCAGTATTATGCTATGGGGCGTGCGCTCTCTCTCTTTTTCTGTTTATATATATATATATATATATTTACAGCTGAACCCTGTTATAACGCAGTCCTTGGGGGCCACAGAATGAGACCGCGTTAAAATTTCTGTGCGCGAGGATTTACTGGCATCTCCCTCCTCTTTGCTGAAATTCCATGGGTTGTGTGTGTGTGTGTCCACAAAAGGGCGCCAAGCTTTAGCCTTCCTTTACTCCCATTCATGTGAATGTGAGCAGAGGCGTGCTAACTTTTATCACCCTTTTGTGGATTTAGGCTTTTGTGCCTCAAGCACCAAAATTAATTTGATATATCGCCTTATAATGTTGCACTTAGTTACTCTCCACTTTATCCTCCGATAATTACTTCATACATTACTCACTGAGGTGATGCAGAGCACATGCATCTTCTAAAGCAGAGAGACATGCAATCTCTTAACAGATACATGAAGCTCCTAAGTGCAATTTATAGGCAAAACAGCCATTTGGGATGCATAATACATAGCTCCAATGTTATGAGCACTCTGACTTTAGTGATACAGGATCCAAGTGGAACTGTTTGGCAAATGTTGGCCATTGTGTTATATCATGAGCAGATCTACAACACCCAATATAATGCTGCTTACAGGGCCACAAACAAGGGGGGAGAGGCCGGACAAGTGACCCGGAACTGGCAGTAACGGGAGGCCTGGCCTGCTCATTCTGGAAGTTGGGCCCACCCAGAAGTAGGACCCAACGCCTGCATCCGGCCACCGTGGAATTCATGCGTGGCCCGAGCTCCCCTCCTGGTCCCTCCTAAACCAACATTGTCCCACCCCCTCCCCCGTCCCCTACCTCCCAGCTTGGTACGGCCTGCCAATGCTGGAAGTTCAGCACGCCCAGATTATTTTAAGTCCAGTTAATGTTTGATATAAAGCTTTAGTAACAAGGTATTCACCACCAGAGGGAAAGAGAAGGAAGCTAATTGTTTAGGATTAACACAGAGAATACCGGCACAATAGTAGAATAGCACAAAAGCTCTAACTACATTGGAATGGATATATATGGGCTCCGCAGAGGGAGTTCTCTACCCTCCTCTATCCATTATCAAGGTAAGTACCACCTCTGACTGAGCCCTGGGACCCACTAGAGCAGTGGTTCCCAAATCCATTCCACAAGTACCCCCAACCGGTCAGGTTTTTAGGATATCCCTGCTTCAGCACAGGTGGCTCAATCAAAATGACTGAGCTACCTGCTTGTGCTGAAGCAGGGGAAACCTGACTTGTTGGGGTACTTGAGGACTGGATTTGGGAACCACTGCTCTAGAGGATGAATTGATCTTCCAAATTAATGGGCATTTCTGTTGTTGATGAAACCTATGTTATTAAAAGTTCCAAACTGTTTCTCAATCAATGTTATTATGTTTTGGAAAAGTACCTGGCACTCCTTCTTTGCTAGAACCTCCAGTTAATTTAATTTCCTCTGAGTACAGTATATATCCATAGACTGGGCAGTTGTAATTCCAATTTCCTCTTATGTAAATCCTAAGAGAATATGGGTGTTACATGCATTTACATACATATACACATACAGTATATCAGTGTGTTGATCAACTTCCAAGCTGTTCCCAACATTTAAATATATAAACATATTATTTTACAGTTTTATTAAAAGTATTACAAAGGTAGCACTTCTGCACGTAGTCGGCTGTGTTTAAGATATACTATACTTTTTCAGTCCTCCCTAACCCCCTGTGGTGAATGGCTGTGCACTCATGTATTAGTATCAGCATATACTATGCACAAACATAAGCATTCTAATGCATTACAAAAGAAAAATCAACACTTTTAAATGGGATTTCCCCCTGGACATTCTATATAACACCTGGGGTACAATGCAGAGTATGCATGAGCTTTGACATATGATTGCAGTCCTGCACAGTGGAGGAAAGCAGTTTTTCTTTGCCATAACTGAGCCCATAAACTCCCTCCACATATTGACCCAGTGCAACCTTATCACTTTAAATGGCCTTCAATTTACCTCTTAACATTTCCTAGCACACAGCCTTGTAAAAATCACACACACAGTAGGACTAACTTGTCACCCAAATTGGGTGTGACGAGTGTCTCAGCAGTGTATGATACATCGCTATGCGTCGTTGTCTTTTCATGTGCCACATGCCTACTTCAAGGCAAACTGAAGACTTTCTCTGCCTAACAACTTGTTTTATGACTCTTGGACACCAGCAGCCATGACATACTTTCTTCTGGCACACTTGGATGGCTTCAAATAAGCCTCTTTCATGGATGAAATACGATGTATTTAGTCAAATAAAATATACAGTACACAGTAAATATGAGAAAGGGCGGTTCTTATAAACACACTCGTACATAAACTGTCATGTCAAGCGTAGACTCTACCATACAATGCTGAAATTGTGAAGTACTTAAAAAGCAATTTAAATGTAACCCCCGTAGGGTTCCCACCTGCCTCTCGATGAACCTGAGATGTGAATCCAATCCAAGTTTTAAAATGAAGTTAGGGGATGTAATAAACTTTTCTCCCCGAAGTTTCTTTATATTTTGGAGAAGACTGTGAAGAGATTCAGCCCGTTCAAGCTTTTAACGTCAAGCATTACCATTTCAGAACGCTGGCATTTTAGGGTGATCTGAAGCCACATGGCTAACTTATTGTCCTCCCCCCTTTGGGATATACTCATGTGGAATGTGTAATTACAATATTTACTAGCTACAATATCAACTTTCCCTTCATTAGGGTTAGGAAAAATGCAACACTAAGATATTGCATTAGGTCATTAAAGTGTGCTTTTATTTGCTTACCTGGACATTTCCCAGGCAGTATGAGTAAATATGCTGTTTAATGTGTGTTAGTCCTTTTTAGTGCTGGGGGGTTAATTAAACTTTGTGATGTTTGGTGACTGACAATTTTAATGTAACCTGCTTGTTACTGCCTTCTTTGCAGCTCTGTTCCTATTGGCTGCCCGTGCTATTTAGGTTCAGCCCTTCCATCAGGAAGTGGCTGAGCATAATTCTGGAATCATTGTTTCCTGGTAACCTGTGTTTAGTTGTAATACTAATCTCATTGCTTCAGTCTCTGTCAGGATAATTAAAATCTTCCATTATGAAAACATGACCAAGTTTTGCTGCCTTCTCCATTTTCAAAAGTATTTTGGCTTCCTCAAATATTTGGTGGTTAATAGCATACCCCTACAAAAAAATTATTTGTACCTCCACTGCTAATGAATCCCTTCAAAAACATCTTCCCTTATAATAGATTTAAAATTTGGTTTATCATATAAACATACTGTGACGGAGAGGGGATAACCAGGCCAATAATAAAGGTATTATGGTTACCTCTGAGCCATATTGGGGAGTTTGAAGTATCAGCTCTTGAACCCAGTTATGGCATGTGCACTGTACTGTAATAAAAGATGTATGTGTGTTTTGCCTTTCCAGGAGTGCTAACCAGTGGCGATTCACAGGGTGTGAGTTTCAAGGGGGATTTTACAGTAAAAGTGTTGTCGGATTGTGCCTAGGTAGAAGGGGACCAGACTTGCTATCCACCCCAAAAATGTGTCCGGGAAGCGGGTCAGAATCCCGGGGACATGTAGGCACAAACCTCTGGACAAAATCCTACCTAGGAAGTAGTTACGCGACTCACCACCAGGTCTCCCTGCTTCAGCACAGACCAGAAAGGTAAAATGTGGCATGGGGATAAATCACATCCCAGGTACGTTCAAGGGGACCCAGTATAGTAAGTGTCCCCCCTCAGTATATGCCCAAACCCCTAGAAACAGAAATGCAGGTTCGGAGTATCGCCCACCAGCAATAAGGTGGCGAGAATATAAATATTTTCTAAGTCCGGCTCCAGTGAAAGTATAAAGAGCCGGGAGATTGTGTCTAAGCGTTTTTTGAACTACCTTTTATGCTAACTTCTGTTAGGAAGCTCGTGGAGCTCTGGGAATGAACGTGTAGATAGTTTCAATAAAACAAAACACAAGCAGGACTTAGAAATATTTTGAGTAAAATTTTATTAACTTGATGTATGAAGGTACATATATTTATACATTGTAAATGAGCTGTGGAATTTCCAAGCCCTTGGTTCCGAGAGACGAGATGGTCATCACGTTGGTGCCACTCAGTCTACTCGAGTCCCGGACTTGAAAGTCACAGAGATTCCAAGGTGGGAAGACAGGCGGAGTACCACTGTTAAAACTCAAGTAACCACGTCCTAGCTTGAAAGGGGGCAATCCGGCAACCATTGCCATAGCCCAGACTCTGAGGAGCCCGGCCCCGCAGGAGGGTTCTGCATAGTAAGTGTAGAGGTGCCAAGTTGGCGCATGCCCGTAAGAGAATCCAAATCGGTGCTCGTCCGGTTTCAGAGTGCCAGCAAATCTGTGATAGGCTGGTGAGGAAATTCCCATGCGTTGATTGGTTAACGGGTTCTGTAAATGGGACTGAAAATCCTATAAGAAATCCTGCAGCCAATCAGATCGAGAGATTCTAAGCGCCAAGGCAGCAGCTGCAGATTTGAACTGACCAAAAGATGCTCTGAGAGAAATAGACACGAGGCGGCTTCAGAAATTTCAAGGTGAGACATTTTCTAAGTCCCACTTTTCGGGGCAAAGTTCTGAGAATAGAACGTAGCGGTCATGGCTGTAACTACAATCCGAAAAGAGTACCAGGACGTTTGGTACTCGCTCCCGGTCAAGGGATTTCAGCACCTCCAGAGTGGAAATAGTGGTGGCGGCAGGAACTGCATGCCGAGATCAGTTCCAGGACTTTGCGGGCTTAGTGCCGGTCATCTAAAGGACTTGTAAAGACTTTGTTTGCTATATCAACAAGGAAAGGTTAGTTTTTTAGCCCAGACCCCCAGTAACTGTGTTTTCCTCTGTATAATTGTAAACCACTGTGTGTACATCTGTTTCAATGGAATAAATGACAATTTTTTTACTAATTGTTTTTGTTCAATGAATGATCCCGGTTTAAAGGTGTAATTGCCCGGTCTCCCGTGACACATACGGAAGCAGTAACCACTTTGGTCGCTTCAGCCTGTCGCTTCCCCCCCAATTGAACCCAAGCCGCACCGTGAGGTGCAGGTTGAGAGACATAATGACCCTTCGGATTAACACAGTGGGGATCCCTGTGTTTGAATGGGACTCACGCTGAGTGAATCCTACTGGGTTACAGCTGTCTGTAAGAAACGTGCAACAAGAGATAGACTGAATCAGTCACTCTCCCTGCGCACCTCTAACTAATGAAGCTGCTTTCATTGGAATAATATATTATTGCAGCAGGGGTCGCCTGAGCTGAACCGCTGTAATTTCTGGTCCGGGAATCCCCTGCTTCCAAAGTTACAGGCCCTGTTATGGGGTGCCTGTATCCCAGCGACCATGTTTAAATTCTCCCGCAACATGGCTCACGTGTTCGGGACATTTAAACATAGAAGAGGGATACTGGCACCCCATAACAGGGCCTGTAACTCGAGAAGCAGGGGGTTTGAATGCAGGCTGAAATGAATGCAGTTCAGCTCAGGAGACCCCCTGCAACAATAATACGTTATAAAAATAAAATAAAAGCAGCTTCATTACCTTAGCGGCTAGCCGCTGAGGCAATGAAGGGGTTAAGTCAGACTACCTGGTTTATTGGGGGTAGAGGGGGTGAGTGAAGGGGGTAGTTGCCCCAGGGTGGGTGGTTAGGCCTTCTGAGAAGGTTGCGGGAGGGGTTAAGTCAGTCATTACCTTAGCGGTAGTAACCACTATGGTAATGTAAGGCTTAACCCCCCCCACTACCCACCCGAGGCCTAACCACCCACCCTGGGGCAACTATCCCCTTCACCCACTTCCTCTACCCCCAATAAACATTACAATACATTGACTCCCCCCTCCCCCAACACATACCATAAAGAACAGTAATGGGCAAAATCCTATTATCCATATTTGTATAATAGCTCATTTGTTCATTAAAAAAATTAAATATAACCAAAACATTACCCAGTCAGCATATAGTAAATTAAACTTGCACTTAACCTAGCCAGGATGAAGGCCATCCACGTCCCCCTCATTTTCTTCTTCAGTGGGCACCAACAATAAAATAAAAAAACTAACTACTGGCCACTAAGTCCTTAATTACCTTAGTGGTTATTAACTACTATGGTAATTAAGGGGTTAACCCCCCTCATGCTACCCACCGGAAGACCTAACCACCCTCCCCGGGGCAACTACCCCCCAACTTCTCTACGCATTGATTGGCACAGTTGTACTCCATGCCCAATGTTGATAGCCATTATGTTAGGCACACAATAAGGATTTTGACAGATTTATAACAGGAGCACCAACCGTTTGCCAGCTTAGGTAAGAATGTAGAATGGTACATTGTCACATGCTTTACATACTGTATAGAAATAAGGGGGAAAAAAGGAAGGGAAAAGGGGGGGGAGTAGTATGTTTACTTTTAAAGCAGAACATTTTCACTTTCTGGTTGCCAGTTGAATGTTCTTCCTTGTGCGAAAAAAGAGAACATCGGAGACACCTTAGACACATAAGATATATGTGACAGTGGAATTTCCAAGCATCTGGTTTAGTTCAATGCTAGAGCTGCTGCCCTCAATGACAGGTGCGTTCTAATCCTGTTAGGTCTGACACGAATACCCCTTCATCACAATGGCCTTTAGACTGATTGGTCTTAAGGATATATTTTAGAATGTTGTGACTCATTTAAATATACTTTGTATAGATATTGTCATATCACCCATGGTACCTCAGGTATGTTCCTTTTTCAGCACTGACATCTCTCCCTAATTTATTTGGAGGGAGGATTGATGGGACATATATACAACTGGAGATACTGTACTATTGTTAGGAAGGCCTTCACCCCCTCCATGATTTTCAATAGAGAATTCTGCTTTGTTCACACATTTCATTCTGCTTCTTGTGAACATGCCAAAACGTGCGATTTGATACTGACAAATTCAGAACTACTAGAATAGGCTGCACTGTATGTACACACTAAAGGGTTACATCTGCAAGTTCTCCAATGGTACCATGATCTACCAATGGCAGGTCACAAGGGTATCACAAAGACCTTTTAATTGCTGTGGCAGAGCCCTGTGGCAGACAGCTGCTGTGGTAGACAGCTGCTGTGACATCATCACTTGGCTTCTCTCCAGCCTATAAAAGGCACCGAGCCCAATATACCTTGCTTTACAACTGACTTACTAGGTCAGTGCAAGGCTGTGTTTCTCCTGGCTACTGCACTACAGTGTTGTTGCAGCTTCCTGCTTTTGTTCTCGGCTGTTGCTAAATCCTGGTGCTGACTCTGCCTTGCTCTTAATCTTCTGAGACGGATCCCTTGTACTGACTGGCTAGCTCACAGCTACTCTTCTGATCCTGATCCCTGTTACCGACTCCGCCTTTCTCACAGACTACTCTTCTGATTAATGGTCCGTGGTTCTGACTTTGACTCCGGCTTGCTCACAGACTACTCTTTATACATCTTGATACATGGTTCCGTCTCTGGCTCTCCCTGTGAATTTCTCCATGGTGCCTGACAGGGGCTCTGGCACAGTATACTACTCTTACTGGGCAGGACTATTTCCTTGAGCTTTAACTGTCTGAATCACTGACTAGAAAAGTAGATAAAAAAAATGTTTGTGAAAACTCTTTGACACTTGTTGCAGGTCAGCTTTGCGGTAGGATCTTTAAAAAGTCTACACACTGTACTTGTGCTATAACAATTCTTTTACTGATTTATTTTCCACACAAGGTAACAGAAAGTTAGGTACACTATCCCTTTAAGGCAAAACAAAACTATAAACAGAAAAGTGTACTCCACGTTAGGGAGACTAAATATACACTATGAGCCCTGACAAACTGACTGGTTAGCAAAGCTAATTTCCAGTTTAAAGAAAACAGAATACAGTACTCTGTAATCAACATCAAAGTCCTTATCTGGGGCGCTGACAATGAGTTCCAGGAGTTTCCAGGTTCCTCGCAGACAAGCCGTGCATCCTTGCAGACATGTCCAGCTACTTAGATTCCGGTGCTGGGTGTGCATCCCAGCCGGTCCTTGCAGGCCGGGGGAATCATTCAATCTGCATATTTGCAGGTTGGGGAAAAGACTCAGTTCTGTCAGGCTGCTGTTTAAACCCCTTACAATCAGGAGTTAGTTGAAACACACTAGGAGAGCTGTAAGCAAGGGTGTGGTCTCCTTGGCCTGGAAAAGGGAGGGAGTTACCCCTTCCCTCCCTCACCATCATCCTTGACAGTACACTTTCCTTGTCTTCTGCATTGAACATTCTATTGTTTTTGCTGATTGAGTTCTATATTAAGCTGTCACAACTGTGCTTAGTTGAAACATTTTCTGGCTAGTAGAACCACTAGCATGTCTGGTGGGTCTGATGGGAAATCAGTTGTTTCTGTCCTAGAATGGATTACTTAAAAATATGTCTCCCTCTAAATATTGAGCAGGGCAAAAATGGGTATTGTTTGATTTTGGTAAAATGACAAATTTAAAAGAGCATCTGGTCAAATATTTTTAGGAAGATTTTAAGAGCTTTAAAGATTCTAGACTGTTATTTTAATCAACTAGAATATATAATATTTTACAATGCAATATAGTAATATCCCATAGACAAAGGGTCTATTTACAGTATCAATAATTACAAATATTATTTCCGTGACAAAGGCTGCCAACATGGCGGAAACGTTGAAATATTTTTGGCTTCAATAAATATTTTAATTTGCAAAATTTGTGGAGGTTCTACTCTTCATTTGTCCTGAATTCTGTACGTGGAAGGCAGCAGGCTCTCCCTTTCTGGGAAGAAAGCATCGGTATACTGTAAGTATTCTCTATATTATTTGTTTCATTGCTGGTGTGCAACATTTATATTTGTTGTTTCGAAACAAATATTAGGACAACTTGAACAGATGACGCTAATCAGTAAGGTCGCTAAGCCAATAGCATGGGTAAATAGCCCCGTAACTGCAGAAAAGAAAAACCCTTGAGACTTGAATAAGGCCATCATTTTTATATCCTCATCCTGAGGGATATTCAAATGTAACTTGCAGGCACACAATTTTTTTTACCGTTCTTGGTGAAAAGGATAGCTACTGCCAAATTAGGCTACAGTAGATGAACAAAATACACAGATTCCCAACAAGCTCTGAGAAACACCAACCATTACCACATATATATATATATATATATATATATATACATATATATATATATATATATATATATATATATATATATATATATTTGTATATAAGTTATATTTGTATATAAGTGTCAAAAGGAGTGCTAGTGGGCGTGGCTAAATGTATACAACAAACAACAAACAAAGATGGCCAAAGCTACTTCCAATGTGACTCAAATACACAATGCAATACCTATATATCTCTTATAAAAAGGGTCATTTAGTTTAACCCTTTGGATAAAGCATCTTAAGCCTACTGCCACTTACAAGGCATGACCGTAGCAGGACCTAACACTCACCTGGGTTAAAATTCTTATTTACCTGTATAATTACAGGAAGAATCACATTGAATCTATCGTAACCTGTCAAAATGAAACTGACCTGCCAACTTGGAAAGTGCGGTGGGAAAAGCTTAAACCTTTGGGGGGGAGGGGCCACTACCCTCCCATAAGCAACTGAGACCAGCTGCACACAGTTAATAAAATACACAGATTCCCAACAAGCTCTGAGAAACCCCAACCATTACCACATAATATATATATATATATATATATATATATATATATATATATATATATATATATATATATATATATATATATATATATATATATATATATATATGTAATGGGTATTCCACCCCACCCAATCGCATATATAGTGTGGGTGAGTAGAACATGCGGTGTTACCGGTGTGGTGCGTATACCTGCAGGCTCACAGGAGGTCTGAGCCTCCGCTAGTGAGAGCCTGGGGTGAATCCTGTGGAACGTTTCTTGTTTCAGCGCCTCCACCTATGTAGGATTCTATGGAAATGTAGAATGACCCTAACATTAGAACCCACTCAGAAACCACATACACCAGTATTATGGATAACAGGTTTACTGAATGAACAAACACTAACATTATAACTATTACATCATCTCTTGTACTCATAACATCACCACCATATAACATCCCCACAGTGCCCACAGCCCAACCCCTTTGTCCCGTGGTCAGCGCTGCCACTATGTGAGAGAGAATGTTAAGCTTAGTTGGTGCACTTATAGAGTACCTGCCGAGTGCTCCTGCACTCGGGCCTGCAAGGAACTTCACAAAGGCTCTGTCGTTCTGGGATCCCGTCTGATCCGGTCCGGTGAATCCTTGCTTGGGGTCCGCCAGGGGCGGTCCCACCCTGAAGATAGTCTTTGTCTTTGAGCACCGACTTGGGCCCAAATCTTTTTCAAGGAACTGCAGCATCCGCTGATCCCTATCTAAGACTGGCACTACATGACACAGTCCCTAACCTAGGGCCTGTCCCTGTAGCACCACAAACTGGGGAGTGAGGACCTCTCTGGGACCTAAGGGGTTAATAACCTGCTCCGTTCCCCTTACTCTTCCCAGTCCTGACTCTCCCTAACACTAACTAACGGGGATGATACACGCTACAACCTACTGAATGCGTACAGCAACTTGCTGCACACTAACCCTATGCCTTCTTGTCAGGCCTAACAGCACTGCCCGCCGTGACCCTGACAAGACAGCACACTAATGCACTAAGGGCAGTGTCCCTATCTTGGGCTGTCCCTCAGCACTTACCCACTAACCTGGTGGGGAGTTGGGGCCTACCTTGGATGTTGGGGACCTTACGCAATGCAGGAGCTTTACTCACTCCCTGCACCCTTCCTTCCCCTTCTGCTCCGCTGCTCCAACTAACTGCGTAGCTGCAGCCCAAACAATGTATCTCTTTCCTCCAGGGCAATCCTTCAGCCCTATTGGCTCCTATGAGGCACCTGGTGCCTGCCTCGCTATGCCCCATGGGAGTTGTAGTCCCATGGAGCCTAAAAACACATAGGGGCCGCGTGCGCTCCTTTCCTGTGCCTGCACTAACCCCTAATGGCTGCCGCAACCTCTCCTGCGCCTTCCCTGCCCTCATGCAACTGTTCCCTGGCTATAGGGTACCTTCTGCGCATGCGCGAGCTGTCTGAGCTGCCGGGGGCTTACTGCGCATGCGCGAACTGAGGCGCAATGGCGTCGCCCTTACCACCCGGCTCCGAGAGCGCCGGGAGTCCTGTAACCCCCGAGCCAGGGCCTGACCGCCCTCACCCCTGAGATGGCCGCGCGGTGCCGCCATTTGACTCGGCTGCACCCGCGATCGTCAGCAAGGGTAGGGGGGTGCTGACAGGCTGGGGAGACCTGGCTACACATATATATATATATATATATATATATATATATATATATATATATATATATATATATATATATACATATACATATAAGTGTCAAAAGGAGTGCTAGTGGGCGTGGCTAAATGTATACAACAAAATGTTGGGAATCTGTATATTTTGTTAACTGTGTGCAGCTGGTCTCAGTTGCTTATGGGAGGGTAGTGGCCCCTCCCCCACCAAAGGTTTAAGCTTTTCCCACCGCACTTTCCAAGTTGGCAGGTCAGTTTCATTTTGACAGGTTACGACAGATCCAATGTGATCATTCTTCCCATAATTATACAGGTAAATCAGAATTTTAACCCAGGTGAGTGTTAGGTCCTGCTTCGGTCATGCCTTGTAAGTGGCAGCAGGCTTAAGATGCTTTGGCCAAAGGGTTAAACTAGATGACCCTTTTTACAAGAGAGATATATAGGTATTGCACTATGTATTTTTGTCACATTGGAAGTAGCTTTGGGCATTTATTTGTTTGTGTTTTTTGTTGTATACAGTAGATGAACAATCTGGGGATAATATGACTTTCACAGACTTCGTTTTAGAACATGAAAAGCAAATGAAATTAGCTGAACACTGAACATTTTGGTGGCACAGACCGTGTCTTTGTGATTGCAGAGGGCATGTATATATTGTAGCAAATACCACAAAGAACATGATCCCATTGCAAGTAAAGTGGCGGAGAGAAAGTTAAAATGTAATGTTAATTTAAGCAGGGGTGAGATACAATATATCTAGTGAGTGAAGTTAAATAAATGGGACATGTTATTTCTGTAAATTGCCTGATGATGAGAAGTAAATGCCTTCTCCAGAAGACAGAAAAGCATTGCAGTCACTTGGGAATAACTGGATACCTTGCACAGTGCATTCCAAATAGAGAAAATCTCACTGTCATTAAGGAAGCTGATTAAAGCAGATGTTATATGGCAGTGACAACTAGAAGAGAGGTAGCTTCACACAATTAGAAACATGCAATCTCCTTTGTGCTAGCATTGGAATTCTACAGAACATATATTAAATAAGTTATGGTGGGTAAAAAAAGTGACAAATCCCTCCACCTATAGCATGCAGCAAATAACAATATCACTTGTGTGTGTGCACTTTCACATGTGTCATACTGTACAGGTCTGCAAATCTGATTTTCACCATTATCTCTTAGCATGCAATGCTTCAACTGCAGCCAGGAATTCTGGGAAAGGCCATGCAACTGAGCACACCGTGTCACCTTTTGATTCTAATTCATTTTAACATGGGACCCCTAAAAGCTTATGCCTGCCACATTACACAGCTTTTCAGCACTGCCTGGTAGAGAAGGGCTAATTAACCTACTCACAGATGGCTATTTTGACCTTTTGGGTCTCATCAGTGAGAGGCTGGTTATACTGCAAGTTGCAAACCCAGTGTAACCAGTGTCACAGTGATGAGTCCAAAAAGGTTGAAACAGCTTTCTGTAAGTAGGTTTACTGGCTGTGCACTTCTTTAACACAGGCTATGCTGAAAAACTGTGTAAAATAACAGGCAAACACTTTTAAGGGCTCCATGTTAAAATGGATTTGAAGCAAACTCTACTTTAACACTGCGTGCTCATGTGCATGTCATTTCCCAGAATCCCTGACTGCAGTGGAAGCATTGTATGTAGGAGATAATGGTGAAGCAGGGTCGGAGACATGTCTGAGACATGTGAATGTGCTCACATGTGATATTTTATTTACAGGACATATATACAAATTTTAACTAAGGCATCTAAAGATGGATAAAAAAAGAAAAGACCACTGCCCTATACATCAAGATATAAGTCTGAGGTAGAAAATAACTATGCACAGATAGAAAAAGAACTGTTAGCTGTTTTTTTTCACATTGCAAAAGTGTCATCAATATATTTATGGACACTGCCAGGGCTCAGTCAGACCACAAGTTATTACAGTTCATTCTCAACAAACCAATAGGAAAGGCTCCTGTGTGACAGAAGTGTGATATACAACTTTTACAGTACATACCACTGGAATAAATTTACTTAATGCAGATACCATGTAAAGAGCATTTCCAGAAAGCACAGGAAATTAAATAGAGAGCAACATTTTAAAAGGATGATCTTCAAGCAAAAAACAGGCTACTTTCTAGATAAAACGCGTGCGTGTGTGTGTAATATTCTATTCTCTACTAATATACCAGTCAATCACTTATCTGTATTGGATATATAAAGCTTGGCATAGAAGTACCAGTCAATCCGTTTCAGTTAGATTAATACCCTTATGTTGGGTATCTATTAGAGATGGACAATTTTTGGGGGGCGAATTTGGATCTGCAGCGGAACGGCCGATTCCTTTGGCCTGTGGATTTCCGCGGATCAATCTCAAAAAGGCCAATTCGTGTTTTTGCAGATTTTCAATTATTATTACTCCGTGTATTCCACAACCCATTGATGGGTTTGTAGAATCCAATCCGCAGATTCAGCAATCCATTGGCAGATTTAAACCAACCAAATCCATTTGCGGATTTTACACCGTGAAACAGATTTTGGGTTGAAAATGTGAGAAAATCCAGGAAATGGATTTGGGAGGATTTGTCCATCTCTAGTTTCTAGGTATGGCATAAAGATACAAACTGGAAGTCTCCTCTGGAGAGGTTGTTATGTTTGGACTATTGTTAATACACACTGTAGGTTTTAAAAAAGTTCCTGGCAACCAGGGTTATTCTTCCGACCACAGCCCAGCTCGAAAAACTAGAAAAAGATGTCACGGGAGACAAAAACTTTTAACACCAAAATTACCCGGATCCTTTGATTGAGCAAAGCAAGAGATAAAATAAATTGTAATTTATTTACACAATGAACATACACAGCTTGATTTACAAAATATTACGTAAATACACTTACTGAGATGGGGCAAAACGAAATCCTCTACTTCCAGAATGAAATCTTTAGAAATAGAATCTCTAAGCACAATTTTCCAGAGCGGGAGTTGTTCATAAGCAGAGCAGCAAAACAGTCTTTGGCTAGTGGTGCCGCTCGCAACCCCTTTATCTCCGCTGGGACTGCTTGCTTCTTTCTATCTACGTAGAATTGGTTTGGAAGTACTTAGTTCTTACGAACTTAAGAAGCTGGATACAAATCTTGGTTGCGATGTTACAACTTTGTAACATACGATGAAGCTTAGGTGAATCTAAATCCTGATTGGCTTCCGGGAATTTTAAACAGTCAAAATCCCTATCTTTAAGCTCTGCAGCCAATCGCTGCATGGGAACTAAACATCCCACCTATCCCCAGGTTGCAAGTACTCCCCCAGCACCAGGCAGAAGGCTTCTTAGTATGCTAAGGGCATGTGCGAACCTCGCCGCTTAGTATACCAAACCAAGCCCCCTTTCCTGGTGACATCTTACCTGCTTTGCCCAGACATCTAAACATCTGCTAGGATGAGGATACTTGTATTTACCCCTCCCCGCTTCACACCTTACAATGTCAGAAACTTTTTAACTCTGGACGTTTCCAGACATCCTGGAACCATGTCAGGGGGATGTCTTACAAGTCCGGGGCTAAATTATGCATGACTCACTCAAAAGAATGTCCGGCTATACATTTCTAAAGTATGGTGCTTATAATTAAGTTTTGCCTCTGTCCCGGCTGCCTGAATGAAAACCCCCTCACTCCTATAATTTTGGCACAATTAAAAGAGGGGGACTTTCATTCATCAATTTTCACATAACTTTATAAAAATTGTGGCATAACCTTTTTTAATGATTTTACTCCAGCAGCGCTCACAGCAAAACTCAGAGCTCTAGGACCTTCCTAGCCCAAGTTAGCTAAATGCCATGCACTGTGCTGTAAGCTGCTGCTTTTTAAAACCATTTTTCCTTTGCGCGGGTTACAGGGAAACATGGGCACAATAACAAATATATTTAAACCATGATATTATTATCACCACCTTATATCTGTTGGGACACACACAGACATTTTTAATACAAGCACGGTGTTACTGACATTACTGGGTTGAAGAGCTGACAATCACCATTCCCCAATATGGCTCAGGGGCACCCATCCGGGCATAATACCTTTATTTACTGGCCTGGGTACCCCTTCACTGCCACAAAAGACCCCTGAGGAAGTCCATAGACTGATGAACCGAGTATTGTGAGGATCATGAAACTCAGAAGCTCCTATCACTCACCTGCCCTCCGTGTTTGGCACCAAATGTAAAAATCATTGAGGTGTCAGCTGCTGAGCCGTGGCAATGATTCCAGGTATTACTATTAAGTGATGGATTCTCCCTGAGGGGAGCATCCTGGGCTTTTTCTGTAAACACCATCTTGAGGTGAACGGGTATTGCCTGATAATAGGAATGACAAATGTTGATATAATTTATGTCATTTTTGTATATTGTACAGGTTGTCTCCTGCAGGATGGCCCAGCAAATTTGGTCCAAGTGAGGACCATTGGATTCCACCAGAGGGAAAGTGTAGTCCTGGCTGGTTTTGGGCTATAAGTCTGCCCTCCTCCTGGCAGTAATCCCTAGTAAGGGTAGGTTGCCAGGAGTAATCATGGGTTTTCCCCACACATTGCAGCTCAGTGAGTCAGAGAAGGTAGTGCAATAAGGCCTGCTGTCCAATCAGGGACAGGGCGCTGATTCTTACTGGAACTGACTTAAAGAGCTGCACATCTCAATTTAGTCAGTGTTGCCTCTACCGTGATAGAGGTGTGGTCACTCCAACTCAGTAGTGCAGGGCTCTGCTTACTGAGGCCTTCCCTATGGGGACAGGTGGAAGACTATTCTCCTTACCCCACAAGGGGGCAAGAGAAGAGCCAGGACTGCTCCTGGTGACTGGTGGCTGGGAGTGAATGTCCAGGGACATCCTAAAGGTGAAGACCTGAGTGATAAAGATGTGATTCAGTGTAAGATGTGCACTGCTGTGATTCAGAGAGAGACTGAATAAAGATCACCTGTTTCTACGTTCTCCTTGTGACTGCGTAATGCTTAAGACCCCAACAGTAGGATAAATGAATGAATGAATAACCAGATACTTGTGTTGGGGGGACCCCTAAACATAAACTTGATATAAGACAGGTACTAAAGATGAGTAGGTGATCAGCACATAAAAGAGAAAAGAAAACAAAAATACATAGTGTTATACTGTAATGGCATCATCATTTTTTTTAATAAATGTTATTTTGGTTCATCTCACCTTCTTGCCTACATTTCATTAGGGAACTCACCATTCCCTATACCCCTTAACCATTGCTGTTTCATTACAGTATTACCCTATGTATTTTTGTTTTGTTTTCTCTTTTATGTGCTTATCACCTACTCATCTTTAATTGGATCCAAGTGACTTTGGACTTCTATTATCATTCATTATGGACACCTAAGCAAGGACTTACATCACTGGTATCATTTATTTGTTACACCATTTGACAATTTATGATGTTTCTGATGCACATTTAATTCAATTTATTTGGCGCCGTTGGGTTTTTCTACTGTAAATGATGTGCTGTACTTGTGGCCTACTGCACTGTAACTTACAGGATTGTTGTTTTTCTTTACACTGTAGGGAGACAACTCTTCTGGTCGACAAAATAAGTGAAAAGAATGATGTGAAGAGTGCATTAAGGGTCAAAGACACTCTGCTGAAAAATCAAAATCTCACTGTATCCGAGACCAGTATAAAAAAGATGAGACGCAGAATTGGATGGAAAAATGGACGTGTGAGGTTAGTACTGGACAGTACAGGAGGTTAAAGTGTTGTTTAAGAAACTGAACTGTACTGTACCTATAAAATTATTCCTTGTTATTACAGAGCGTACCCTATGATAAGGGACGTCAACAAAATCAATGGAGTGGTCCAGGCCCAGGCATGGATCGACAGTGGAGAAACTTTTCAGGATTGCATCTTCACTGACGAGTCTACTGTATCGCTGGAGAGATTTGCCACCTTTGCATTCCACAAAAAAGGTTGCATATCTATGAAGCTGCGTCCAAAACACCCAGTGAAGATGCATGTGTGGGGAGCCATCTCTAGGCATGGACCAGGATGCATTGTCATCTTTGAAGGTAAAATAAGTCACAAGCTTTTGCCTTATGCACTGTACTGTACTAGTGTGCAGTATTTTGAGCACTTTTCTTTTCTTGTTATAGGAATCATGAATAAAGTTTTTTTCCAAGAGCAAATTGTGCCTGAGATTATGGAATACATCACACGTGAGTTCCCAGATGGTCACCGTTTCTATCAGGACAACGATTCGAAGCACACCGCATCAACAGCGCATATTTTTGAGCGCGGTATCAACTGGGTGAAGAGGCCAGAGGAATAAGTGCGGTAACCGTGTCTCATTTTTTCCCACTGTTTACTGTGGATCTCTTTAACTAATTCTCCTTTTTTTTTTCCTTCAATGACAGATCGCCAGACTTCAATCCAATCGAAATGGTCTGGCATCAGCTGAAGGATCATATCTGAAAAGTCGTGAAACCCTCCAAAAAGGATGAGTTGGCGCAAGGCATAATGAGTTTTTGGAACGATGTACTCACCGTGGAACGATGTAATAAATATGTTGACCATATTGCGACTGTGTTGCCCATTGTGATAGAGCGTAATGGGCAAGCATCAGGAAGGTAGTATGGTACAGTACTGTACTGTAGTATGGTAAGTACAGGCACGGGTAAGTATGGCACAGATTATTTTACAGCATGCACCTAACTGCACAATTTTTTTCTTTCCTGAGAGAGCAGCACTAGCCATCTGGTTACAAAGTATTTAACAGTAGTTACAGTATACAGTAGTTCCAGAATAGACTAGTTTGACAGTACTAACTGCATACTGTAGTCCAATATGGACTAGCTATACAGTACACAATGCCATAATATGCACATAACTGCACTATTTTTTTCTTTCCTGAGAGAGCAGCACAAGCCATCTGGTTACAAAGTATTTAAGAGTAGTTACAGCATACAGTAGTTCCAGTATAGACTAGTTTAACAGTACTAACTGCATACTGTAGTCCAAAATGGAATAGCTATACAGTACACAATGCCATAATATGCACATAACTGCACTAATGTTTTCTTTTCTTGTCTTTTCAGAGAAAAAAGGATGGAAAGGGGGGGGGGGGTATCATGCGTACATTGTGTGAACTGTGTGTACAGTAAAGTGTATCTAAAGTGCAGTCATGATTTACACAAAACCTCCCCTCTCTCAGTGAACTACACAGAACGAGGAAGAAGATAAAGACGGAAAATTTGTATTACTGTTTTTATTATTATCAATGTGCATTATTCATGATTGTCCACCGGACCTCAATTTTCAACTATGCTGTACTATTTTGTTATTTCTCTTCTGCATACTTCAATAGTGTATCTCCTCCCCCCCCCTCTCTCAATGATTATTTGTATTTTTCTTTCCTGATAAAATAAAATACAAATTTAATTACATTCAGATTATTTTTCATTGAACTTTCAATTCACTCTGAATGTGTGTGTGTGTGGGGGGGGGGAGATTCTTCAAGAAGACATACAGTTTTATTAATTGGTTAAATTTGTATTAATTGGTTACATAATAAGATTAACATAAGGGATTAGCCAAGCATTTGAAAACGAATGTGAAGTTATACACGCATGCGCATTAATCATCAACTGGCTCCCTTCCCAAAGAGGATTACACAAAGCCAACAATAGGAAAATTAACGAATGGTCTGAGAGAGGTGTCGATAAGAGGTTGAATCCTTGGGCGAGCCTTGTGTGTGTCTGCAGGGGGGGAGGGGGGTAAAGCTACATGAAGGATTTGCTGTACTGTAGTTCAAAGACATGACATATTTTCAACAGGTCAACATAATGATTTGATTCCCACACCCCCAAAATACATAAAAATCACACAAATCGTGTGCAGTCAAACGCAGTGTCGCAGTCAAAAGCTACAGCACTGATTGAATATCGTAATATCAAGATGGTTTAGGCAGGCACATGTTGAGAAAATAAAAATAAAAAATGACGAGAAAAAATATATATTTTTTTTAGTCACTCTTGAACTTCGCAAGCAATGGTGAAATTATACACGCATGCGCAGTAATAATCAACTAGCTCCCTTCCCAAAGAGGATTACACACAGGTGCAGAGAGGTGACGTTCGGCTCGGGAAGATTAAAAGCACAAAGACAAGCTTTTGAAAATGAATGGTTTTCGAGAGGTGTCGATAAGAGGTTGAAATCCTTGGGTGAGACTTGTGTGTGTCTGCGGGGGCGAGGGGGGTAAAGCTGCATGAAGGATTTGCTGTACTGTAGTTCAAAGACATGACATATTTTCAACAGGTCATCATAATGATTTGATTCCCACACACCCCAAATACATAAAAATCACACGAATCGTGTGCAGTCAAACGCACAGTGTCGCAGTCAAAAGCTACAGCACCGATTAAATATCGTAATATCAAGATAGTTTAGGCAGGCACATGTTGAGAAAATAAAAATAAAAAATGACGAGATTTTTTTTTTTTGGGGTCAGTCTTGAACTTTTTTCCCCCAATGAGCATTAATAATCAACATAGAAGAATAGATCAAACCAGGCTCTGCACAGCACTGCACTGCACTGTACGTTACACTCGCAGGAATGTGATGACAGGAATGTGATTAAAGACAAAAAGCCATCCATTCAAAGGAATGGTGTGGGAGAGGTGTACTGTAGATAAGATAAGAAGTTGAAATACAGCAGTACATTAGCCTGTGTCTGTGCGGGGGCGAGCGAGGGGAGAGCGCTGTGTACACCGAAATGTGATACTGTTACAGTACACGCCTATACGTTTCAACAATGTTCAAATGAGACATACAGTACTGTACATGCATGTATAAATATGCAAATTTACAATTACTGCACGCGCACACACAGATTGTGTACTGACGTAGGTTGAACTGCTACAGTATTAGACTTTGAAGACAACAGCTCGCGAACGCCCACCTGAGTTTTTAGACGGTATTGTAGTATTGCAGACAGCGCTAATAATACGAACGCTAAAATACAGTAAAATAACGGAAGATATTATGGAAAAAAAGAAAATATACTGCCGCAATAGGATAAAGGGGGCCGCAGCTGTATTAACTATTCTTCATGTGGCTCCAGGGAACAGTATGTTTGGCTACATCTGTACTGCTAAATGAACAAGGCCACCACCAGTAAAATGGCATATTTGTGTGCCAGGGACAAAGACATATAACACGGCTCCCTCCGTTAATTATAATTATCTGTTTAATGCACAGTGTTCCTATTTTTAGTGCCTGAGGCACATGGAGATAAAACTGCTTGCCCAAGGAGCTGACACAGGCTTTGAACCAGGCTCCCACATATCAAACAAAGTCTTACTGCTGTCAGTCATTGCCTTTACTCACTGAGCCACTCCCTTAGGCCATGGAGTTGGATCTCAGGGAGTCCTTTCAAATGAAAACTAAGACTGGTTACATGCGTCCTGTGGCCCATAATAGAACAAAGGCTGCTATGGTTGGATTATATATTAGATAGGTTAAATAAGTACAAACATTCCCTATGCTCATCTTAAATCCATTGTTCATAATTCAATATGACTGGTAAAGTAATAAAATGGTACAGAATATGAAGGTAATATAGCTAGGTGGAGTTATTTGGTGAGGTGGCTGTTTCCTGTTTCTATTCATACATTATTTTTGCTCCATTTGGGTCTAAAAGTTAATAACCAAAGTACAATAAAGGTTATTACAGCATTAATACTATAACCGCCTCTTTCCTTTGACAGACCAAGGGCAACAAACAAACAATTTATTGACATGCAAGTGTGAATAACAGGAAAATGTTGCAATGTTGCATATCACTAGAATCAAAACTGGAATACTTTATGGCACAGTAAAAGGCAATGGAAGAAATCGTATTTGGGAGGTGAAGATTAAACACAAATACTGTGACTATAAAATCTGCCCAATCACTCCCACTTTTGCTCCATCTATATTAAACTGCAACCTTTAACAGCAGGTGCCAATTGAACTTGTTTAAATATTTTAGTAGGGTTATCCCTTCACACGCAGAACACTGCATTAATTAGTACTGATTCTTTGATGCAAATGGTCACACAGCTATGAAATGACCCCCAAATCTATAAATGCATCCAAACAATGATGCCATGGACCACCTCCCCCTCACACCCTCATCCTTAGAACTACATGGTTTTTTCCTCTTTTCTGCGAACTGGTTTTATTTGGGGTCAGCTACCCATGGATACAGCAACACATAGAAAAGTATAAAACAGTTGGAGCTCCAAGCGGTTTAACATTTCTATGTTCCACGGGAATGGGTCACTCATATAGCAGCACATTGTGTGACTTTGTGTGGCTTTATTGGATGAATTACCACAAACACGTCGTAAATCCAAAGTGACAGAAGCAGCCATGGCATTTTTTTTATCCAAAACAAACAGTTATTTTTAGTAGCAGATATTTTCCTCACAATGTCGGCTTCTGTGGATTACTGGCTGCCCTGCGTGTCTGTGGGGATTTTCAATCTCGTGAATGTCTAGGCGAGAAAAATCAACACTTTAAACACTTATACACATTTTTGTGTAATGGAAATGAGTTGTTTTGGGAAAACCAAAGAAGAAAAAAACCCAAAATGTTGTAAACACACCAGAAATACTGTATTAACGTTTGCAAATATTTCTAAACTCTCTTTGTAATAGAAAACAAAAAAAGAAACCTGCCATTGTAATAGAATCATATTAAAGTATCTGCAGGGATCAGTTTATTTGAACAGATAACCGCTTGTTACTATTTAGCTTAAGTATCACCCCAGCGAAGCCATAGCTGACACCAACAAGATGCGGTGTGACTCGTCAATAGCCTTAAATAAAAAACATGTAAGCAATAAATGAGTAGAACAACTGAATTTTACTTTCTTGAAGGGGCGTGTGTGTGTCTGCATACTGTGCATGTAGTTCCCTTCTTTAATATACACCATATACATATGGTATATGCATTATTTCTCTAAGCATGGCTTAGGTTCCGTGTGTAGTACATGTTTTATTGGGACGCCCTATAATACCGTAAGATGAGCCTTTATGTATGCAGCTTGGTCTTCAGCAGTTTGCACTGTAAGTGCCTTTAAGCAATTACATTCTAAATGTATGTTATATTATTTTTAATTTGATGATGTTTATAGTTTTCAAAGGAAAAAGAATGCGTGTCTTTTCATCCATTTCCATATGTTGTTTGGTTGAGCATACTAAAATCTACATCATACCCTGTATATCAAAACGGTCCCAGCCCCAACTAAGTGCACAAACAGTAATGGAAACCGGGTTCTTTATCTGTACTAAATAAGTAGAAGAAAATATTTTAAGTGCTTCTTTATTCTTAAAAAATAGCAATAATTAAACTTGGTCTGTCTGATTAGCAACCAGACATTATCAACACTCAAATGTGCTATAAATTTGTAATCCCTCCTTCCTGTGTGTAATCATACGACAACATTTTAGGTGATCCTGAGGTTGTGGTTTTGGTTGTGAAGTATTTACATGTTTTCCTTTCCCCTAAGGTCAGCTTGTTTGGTTTTTGGTTTGAAATCAGGGGAAATATGTACATTTTCATTTTCGAACACAGCACTTCCTCCTTCTTTAATTAAAATCTGCTTGTTAAAATACACGGAGTAAAAAAGTCTGAAGGAGTACAGTATCTAAATGTAATCTCGCTACCTTATACCTGCCATTAACGGAACAGAACCTGGCCCCACTCCCAGTGTCTGCTCTCCTTGTAATGCTAGACAAGTCACTGTCCTTGTACCTCAGTGCTATATACTCAACAATGATATTGTACAAATATGAGAATGGATTTCTTCATCCACCCCCTCTACCCCCAATAAACAGGTGTAGCCCCGAGGTAAAATTTGGCTCCCTGACCTCCCTCCGCGCTTACCGGGTGGTCGTGGGTGCCGCCGGAGGCAGCGGTGGAACCGCCGGGAGAACGCGAGGGTGGGGGCCATTGCAGGGAGCGGTGCAGGCTGGTTGCCGGGGACGCGATCGGGCCGTCGCTAGGGCCGCGATCGCGTTGCCACCGGCTCGGCGGCTTAAGCAGAGTGCGCCGCCATTGCGCGTTAGCTCGCGCATGCGCAGTAGGACAAAAGCGCGCGATGGGTTCCCTAGAGCAGGAAGAGGTCGCGCGAGAGTAGGGAAGAGGATAGGAAGGTTGAGGCGGCCATTAGGGGTTCACGCATGCGCGAGGGAAGCGCGCACGCGGCCCCAATGCATTAGGCAGCCCCTGGGAACTACAATTCCCAGGAGGCTTAGGGAGGCAGAGGTCAGGTGCTCCCTAGTGGCCAATAGGGCTGAAGGAAGCTCAGCCCGGAATATAGATACATTTCCCGGGCTTTGCAACAGCAGTCAGGCAGAGGAGAAGGAAGGAGTAGGAAGGGTGCAGGGAGCGCGTGGCTCCTGCATCAGGTAAGGGTCCTCCCTAGATTCCCAGGCAGGCCCCAATTCCCGGGTAAAGGGCAGGGGGTATCTGAAGAGGGACGCCTTAGCTAGGGAGGTGACCCTTGAGTGTGGAAGGTGCTGGTTTGGCAGTGCCGCAGCGGAGAGTGCTGTGGGCACTGTCAAAGAGGCACGGTGTGCTAGCAGTGTGTTTGCTGCGGGATCCAGGGGCTGTGTGTGATTGCAGCTGCCTGTGAGTAGTGTCGCTGTATGTGCTGGGTACAGTGCGTGCAGTGTGTGTGAAGTGTGGATCCCTGCAGGCTGACAGTGTGTGCGGTGTGTCAGCTGCAGGTGAGTTGGGAATAGCTAGTAGCAGTTACAGTTAGGACTGGGTAGCTAGGGGAAGGGGGGGCAGGTTATGTCCACAGGCCCTAGGAGTTTCCCTCAAGCCATCCCAGGTTGCAGTTCTTCAGGGACCGGCCCTAGGTTAGGGTTGCTGTCACTCTAAGTAGTAGTTAGCGATAGGGATAGCGGCGGTTGCTGTTCCCACGCGGTTGGTGTTGCCGTGATCCGGTTGCAGTTCCCGTGAAGCGGTGGGACCCTCGTTGGGGTCCACCGGCAGAGTACCTGGAAAGGATCAGACGGACGTCTGACCCTTTGAGAAGAAAGTTGCGGTCCCGAGCATCGGAGTGCTCGGAAGGTAGCTTCAAGTATTATAAGTGCACCAACTGGGCCCTAGCTTAATATAGTGACTGCGCAGTCACCCACGACCTCCGTAGGAGTTACGAGACATTGGGTGTGGGTGATCACAGGACACTTGGTTGGGGAACACCAGACATTGGGTTGAGGTGATGCGGGTAGAGCATCAGGTTATGTTATGTGATGTTATGTAATGAGTTATATGTGTGTGTTAAGTAAAGTGTTAGTTATTGTTTTATCGTATACGAGTGTCATTGTATTTCTTACTCAGGGCTATCTTTCCTAACGGGGGATCCTGGGTAAGTGGAGGCGCTGCACCAAGTAAGGGTAAGGGTTTTCCCCAGGCTCCCAGCTAGCGGAGGCTCAGATCTCCTGGAGCCACACAGGTTATGCAGTACCAGTAGTCCTTTAGAGCAGGTGTGTTGCAGGGAAAGGGACCGGTTAGACCACGAGGGGCCAATGTGATATTGGGTGGGTCGGACGGTTCACAAAAAGGGCTACACAGGCTATTCATGTTTAACCCCTAGGAGATACCGCCACCCCATACGGCGTGTATATCGGGAAGCACGGGGTCTCCGTACCTGAAATCAATGCAGTTCTGGTCTGGAGACCCCCTGCTCCCTTACCCTAGTTTTCAAATGTTAATAAAAACACTGTTATCGCCTGTGAGAGCTGTGCAGGGAGAGGCGGCTCTATCTGTGCAGCTCAGATTGAGAGACGATCACTGAGGGAGAACTTAGAAAAAAGCCGAGATCACTTTGCTGCTACGCTGTATAGTTTTGGCGGTTTGAGAGGGTTTGACATTCTTTCCGAATACCGTCATAACACAAATGACAAACCGTTCGACGGGAACATGCCAAACTGTTCGAGGTGGCAGCAAAGTCATCGAAGCTACTAGGATTGGCCCCATTGTTTGGTTCCTGTTTAAAATGCAGTAAATACATTTTTTTGTATCTGTACAGGGTTCTAATTGTATCTGCTACCAATGTCCTTGACTCATAATTACATTACAAATAAAGAACAGGTCTGAAGTTGGCGTAAGCGTTTCTGGCTAACAATGTGTATTACATTTCGGAAACACTTTCTTACATTTGATGAAGATAAAACAAAACTTGGAGCAATGAATCAAAGCAAACTTTCTATTCACACTTTCTTTACATCAATGCAATACCTCTCCCTTATTGACTTTATTAATTTGTCGTTCGTTTTCAATAGCCATGGATTACCATGTGCACTTTTAAACGTACAGTACCATTCTGATCTGTCATAAAAAAAAAGCTGTGTGTGCTGTGCACGCGCATAGTAAGTGAAACTTCTTTGTCTTTTGTCACAGAAATTGTATTTGTGATGATGATGTTTTTAATTAAAAATCAAAACACAATTTCAGTTCCAAAACACAAAGAAGTTTGACCGCGTGTTTTAGCTATTTGCACGTCTATATTTATACTGTAGTAACTGAAATTCTTGGGTGTGTGTGTGTCAGTCGTGTGTGTGTGTTTCTCTCTCTGTGTGTGGTGTGTATGTTTCTCTCTGTGTCCTGCCCCCCTCTCTGCTGACTCCCTCCACCCGGTGGAGCTGCAGACATGGGGGATCTGTCTGAGTCTCCCCCACGGCAGAGCTGCGGGCTGTGTCCCCTGTGGCAGCCAGCCCCCTATGTGTGTCAGTGTATGTGTGTGTGTCAGTATATGTGTGTGTGTGTTTGTGTGTGTCAGTGTATGTGTGTGTGTGTGTGTGTGTGTGTGTGTGTGTGTCAGTGTATGTGTGTGTCAGTCAGTGTGTGTGTGTGTGTGTGTGTGTGTGTGTGTGTCAGTCAGTGTGTGTGTGTGTGTGTGTGTCAGTCAGTGTGTGTGTGTGTGTGTGTGTGTGTCAGTCAGAGTGTGTGTGTGTCAGTCAGTGTGTGTGTGTGTGTGTGTGTGTGTGTCAGTCAGTGTGTGTGTGTCAGTCAGTGTGTGTGTCAGTCAGTGTGTGTTTTTCTCTCTGTCTGTGGTATGTCTTTGTCTGTGTTCTCCTCCCCCCTCCCTCTCCTGACTCCCACCACCCCTGGCGGAGCTGCGGACACGGGGGGCTCTGTTTGAGTCTCCTGAGCAGCTCCCCTTCCCCCCCCCCCCCAGCAGAGGTACATGACCGGAGCAGCTCCCACTCTCTTCCCCCTGGCGGAGCTGTGGACACGGCTGCGTGTCCTGCTGCAGCCAGCCCCCTGGCAGAGGTACAGGGCCATGGGGGGGAAGGGTTCTGAAGGGCATCATAATGCATGTGGGGTGCTCTGCCCTCTTCCTCCCCACCCTCTGGTGGTGCTGTGGGAGACACAGTCTCCACTGTGTCTCTCACACACACACAGACCACACTCACCACCGTCACCAGCACGCAGTACTGGTAGGAGCTCTGGCTCACGCAGTGAGCAGCTCACCACGAACAGAGCCTTTGGCTGGTTGGCAGCGCCGGCCTCAGGAAAACTCCCGTGGAGGGCCCCCGCAGAGAGCAGCAGCAGCTCGGCGCCGCCGCACCAGTGCAGGATCTCGGCGCACGGCAGCGCTCGTTAGGAGCTGTGGCGGCGGTGAGTAAATGTTGAGCGGGTGGGGGGGGAGGGGGAAAGCCATCCTCCTCATTCACCCGGCAGCGCAGGGAGGTCTCCGAGCCGTGGCGTCCGTGAGCGTCGCCATGACTACCGCGCAGCATGTCAGCGGGCGGGGAACGGCGGCGGACGTGTGAGGGGAATGGCTGGAATGGCTGTAATGGCGGCCATTAGGAGCGGCGCCGGCGGCTATCGCCACCGCCGCATATGTCATCGGCCGTGTGGGGGGAGCGGCGTCTGTTCGGAGCGGCGGCGGCGGCGATATGTGATTTCCCAGAACACAGCCCGGCCTCAACTGCCAGCACTTTGACGTCACATCCGTTTCATTTTCTGTCTCCACAATCCATTTTCATCCCATTACGAATGAGGTGCCACTAAAGAAGTTTCACTTCAAAAATTATTACAACTCTGTTACAATACAGTAGATGTGATTCATATCGACCGTTTTGTGGTTTGAAAACACGATCAAATATTGTGATAATGTAGGCGTTGTGTGTTCCTCAAGCAATAATTTCTCTATTGTCATAATATACAATAAGAATTCTTTCAAACGTTAATATTTGGCTGGGTAATGTTTCCAAATATATTGCCATATCTCTTGTACAGTTACTCCCAGCAATTCCTGTGTTGACAAGCTGCTAAATATTTTCCACATCTTCATTTTGGCAGTTGGGCAATTACTATTCAAAGGATCTTTTTTGTACAATTCTTCTATTTCCCCATTCACAACATCTACTTTAAAAAAAACAAAAAACTACTATGTATAAATGAGTTGTGCTAATAAGGTTATGTGTTATGCTAACACACATTCGCAGCTAGCTCAAAGTCCCACACCCACCACAGCATGAATATATATTTATGTCAAAAAGGATGCTACTGGGTGTGGCAAATGTATACAACAAAACACAGGGGTGCCCAATGCTACATCCAATTGACAAAACATATAAAGTAATAAGTATAAAGTTTGAATACTTCAATAATAATAATATTTACTTGGTTATTTAGTCAAACCCTTTGGCCAAAACGTCATAAACCTGCATATCAAACATCAAGGTGTAACCAACATTAATGCAGGTCCTACACTACACTGTGAACCCTTCCCATTACCTCTGTATGAGGGGAAAGAACCATAGTAGATCCTGTACTTTGCAGCAACGTGAAAAGACCTCCCAAGTTAAAAAGGTGAGGAGGAGTGAGCTCTGGGGGGAGGTGCCACCTACCTCCATTACAACTGTTACCAGTCAGAAATTGATTAACACACATTCCCAGCTAGATCAAACTCCCACACCCACCACATCATGAATATATATTGTGACAGGGTCATTGACTCAGTATAGATTAGTAGGAGATGGCAGTATGCCTGCTTTCCAGTAGACGAGGGGTTAACCCAGCTTATTAAGCAGTCCACAGGTGATTCAAATTAAACTAGCTCACCTGCTTTAAAACAGGAAGAGGAAATGCCTCTGGAGCAGCAGTCTCTCAGGCACAGAGAGAAGACAGAGGAGTGTTGACAGACAGACACAGGCTGCTCAGATTGATCCTGTCCCAAGGGGGAATAAAGCTCCCAGGTAAGGAGCCAACTGGTGTTTTTGAACATTGTTGGGCTGGACTAGGTTAGCTAGCCAGCCAGGTAGATAGCCTGCACTTTTGTTTAGTCAGTTCCCCGACCGGGATAGGTTTTTGTTTACGTTTACTGCACTTAAAGGGACAAAGTATCCTTTGTGTTGGTTACACTTTTGGACAAATAAATCCTCCAGCATAATATTTCACCAGAAGAGTCGTGTTGTCTCCTCACTAACCACGGTCATCCTGCCACACGTCGTGTTAGAAGTGGGATATCGAACACCCTGTAAAAGGGGCGGAGCTACAGATTGCGACTGGTGGAACCTGTCCACCGGTAACTGGAGGACGTTGTGAAGGCCTTAGTACACAGCACCGCTGTCCAGCATGAAGCTAAAAATCAGGGACTGGAAAGCACGGCTGCACAACGCGAGACCAACCGGATACTTGCAGCCCAGCTTGAAGTTATCGCAGAAACACAGAGGGAGCTGATTGAACGCCTGGCTCAGGTTAATATGGACTCGACCAGTATGGCCCAGGCGAACCTGTACCTGCAGAAAATGACGCTGCAAGATGACGTCGAGGAATACCTCCGGTCCTTTGAGCGAATCGCTTCCCGGGAAAGTTAGGCCCGCTCCTAATGGGCGTGGATTATCGCACCCTTTTTTACTGGGGGAAGCCCAAAAAGCATATTGTGACCTCGACGAAGAAGCCGCAGCAGACTATGACTGTCTGAAAAGCGAAATCCTTGCAAGGATTGGAGTGACTCCCGCAGTCTGTGCGCAAAGGTTCCATATGTGGAGATACCAGGAACAGAAGCCGCCCAGATCCCAGTTATGGGATTTGATTCACCTAGCGACCAAGTGGCTAAAACCAGAAGTATATAGCCCGGCCCGGATCCTTGAGATGGTGGTGTTGGACTACTCCGTTCGAGCGTTACCCCAGAGCCTTCGACAGTGGGTGGGGCAGGGAGATCCCCTCACTTGTGATGCCATGGTAGGCGCAGTCGAGCGTTTTCTGGTCATTCCTGAACAATACAGAGAAGCTGTAGACTTGGTAAAAAGGAACAGGGATGTATTTTCCAGCATACCAGGGAAAACTAGGGTGATTTCCCATGATATCGTCACCAAGCCGGGAATAGCCGTTAAGATAAGAACTTATAGGATCCCCGAAGCCAGAAGAGGGGCTATTCAGTCAGATGTAAAGAAGATGCTAGAATTAGGGGTAATTGAGGAGTCCATAGTCAATGGTCCAGCCCTATTGTCTTGGTACCTAAGCCGGATGGGTCAATACTGTTCTGTAATGACTTTAGAAAAGTCAATGAAGTCTCGAAATTGGATGCCTATTCTATGCCGCGGGTAGACGAGTTAATTGAGAGGTTGGCGAGGGCCCGTTTTCTAACCACTTTAGATCTTACAAAGGGTTATTGGCAAATACCCTTAACAAGTTCAGCAAAAGAGAAAACAGCCTTCTCCACACCTGATGGCCTCTTCCAGTATACTGTCTTACTCTTTGGCCTTCATGGGGCACCTGCAACCTTCCAAAGGTTGATGAATAAATTGTTACACCCACACTCGAACTATGCCTCAGCGTACTTAGACGATGTGATAATTCATAGTCCAGATTGGGACTCACATCTACAAAAGGTTGAGGCAGTGTTGTGAACCTTTCGGGAGGCGGGTCTTACAGCCAACCCAGCTAAATGTTCAATCGGCCTAGCAGAAGCAAAATATATTGGCTATGTTGTGGGAAGGGGGACAGTAAAACCTCAGCTCAATAAAGTTGAATCCATTGAGAATTGGCCCCGTCCCCTTAAAAAAAACAGGTTGGGACATTTCTTGGCATTGTAGGTTACTACAGGTGATTTATACCCCATTTTGCAACCCGGGCTGCACAGCTTTCAGATTTAGTAAAGGCAAGGGCACCTGATGTTGTAAAATGGAGCTGTGTTGCGGAGACCACATTTTTAGACCTACGTACAGCGGTCTGTAGTCACCCAGTCTTGGTAGCCCCGGATTTTACGAAGGATTTTTTTCTGCAAACGGACGCCTCCGAAGTAGGTCTCGGAGCAGTACTGTCCCAGTTTGTAGGAGAAGAGGAACACCCGGTCCTCTATCTAAGTCGCAAATTGTGTCCCCGCGAACAAAGATATGCCACAGTAGAAAAAGAGTGTTTCGCCGTAAAGTGGGCAACAGACACGTTGAAGTATTACCTTTTAGGCAGGTCTTTTACGCTCGTTACAGATCATGCACCCCTACAGTGGATGCATAGAAACAATGAAAAGAACTCGAGAGTTACCCGTTGGTTTCTATCTTTGCAACCTTTCAACTTCACAGTCCAACATCGGCCGGGCATACTGCACGGTAATGCTGATGCACTCTCTAGGGTGCACAGTCTCGGTGCACGGGCCGCTCCACTCAGTAACGTTACACTGGGAAGGGGGATATGTGACAGGGTCATTGACTCTGTATACATTAGTAGGAGATGGCAGTATGCCTGCTTTCCAGTAGACGAGGGGTTAACCAAGCTTATTAAGCAGTCCACAGCTGATTCAAATTAAGCTGCTTTAAAACAGGAAGAGGAAATGCCTCTGGAGCAGCAGTCTCTCTTAGGCACAGAGAGAAGACAGAGGAGTGTTGACAGACAGACACAGGCTGCTCAGATTGATCCTGCCCAAGGGGGAATAAAGTTCCCAGGTAAGGAGCCAACTGGTGTTGTTGAACATTGTTGGGCTGGACTACGTTAGCTAGCCAGCCAGCCAGGTAGATAGCCTTAGTCAGTTCCCCGACCGGGGATAGGTTTTTGATTACGTTTATTGCACTTAAATGGACAGAGTACCCATTGTTTTGGTTACACTTTTGGACAAATAAATCCACAAGCATAATATTTCAGCAGAAGAGTCGTGTTGTCTCCTCACTAACCACGGTCATAATGCCACAATATTTATGTCAAAAGGAGTGCTACTGGCCGTGGCAAATGTGTACAACAAAAGACAGAGGTGCCCAATGCTACATCCAATTGACAAAACATATAAAGTAATAAGTATAAAGTGTGTCTTTTGTTGTACATATGTGTTATGCTAGAAATGTTTAAACATCATAATTTACTCTAAAATAAATGACAGCTCAAAGGGCAGAGGCAGCGAGGCTATAGGTATATAGGGTGCCTGAGATTTGGGAATTAGGGTGTTAATATAAAGAAAAAGGCATATTGGGAAAAGCATGAATAGCCGTGTTAGCAGGGTTGCCATATCTCTGGGTTTGACCCAGAGACTCTGAGTTTTTGGCACTTACCTCCATGATACGGGTTTAGCCTGTCAATCTCCGGGTGGCGGTGGGGTGCAGCATGATGCGGCGTTTTGCGGCGGCAGCTCTGGTACCCTCCTGCCACTCCCCCTCCATCTGCAGTGATGGCTGCGTAGCATCGTGACATCACACAGCATCCCGTTGTCATGGCAATGCTGCATCATTTGACGCTGCGCAGCCATGTTTACTGCACTTGGAGGGGGACTTGCAGGAGGATGCCGGGAGAAGCCGGCGCACCACACCGCAACAAGTAAGAGAATTTTTTTTTACATTTTTCTCCGGGTTGGCCTTCAGTAGAAGGTGGCACCCTGCATGTTAGTCCAGTTGCGATAGTGCAGAGTAAATGAATACTTCAGTATTAGGTGACACCTTTTTTATTTGGACTAATAATTGATATTATAAGACAAACATTTGAGAGTTCTCTCTCTTCCTCCGGTCAGCAACACTGATTTACAAGGATTACATGAGCTTAGCACAGATGTAAATAAGGAAAACAAGATAGCCATCTAAGGCAAATGATGCAGAGAAGGAAAAAAAAGACATGGCAATAACTGTACAGTAGGAAAGGGACTTTAGACACATCCATCAACAGTGTCTGTGTGGGGGGGGGAATGCAGGGGAGGAGTGGAGATTAATTGTAAAATTCACAGAGCAGGGGGAAACATTACAAAAAATGATGGTAGTGAGTTAAAAACCCCATATCAGCATGAAGTCCTCTTTTTTTAGTGTCAAAGTATATACAGCTCAACCCCGTTATAGCGCGATCTGCTATAACGCGGACCCGCTTATAACGTGGTTTGACCGTGGACCCCGATTTTTTTTTTTTTTTAAAGTATTTTCTTTTTTTTGTGCACACACACTGCACACACACACTGCACACTGCATACATTCACAGCACACTGCATACACTCACAGCACACTGCATACATTTACAGCACATGGCACACACTCACAGCACACGGCACACACTCACAGCACACTGCACACACTCACAGCACACTGCACACTCACAGCACACTGCATACACTCACAGCACACTGCATACACTCACAGCACACTTTATACACTCACAGAACACTACACACACACACTGCACACTGCACACACACACACACACACACACATTTTTTTCCCGCGACCCCGTTTATAACGCGGTGGTCGCGGGTGGCCCCCGAGGGCCGCGCTATAACGGGGTTAAGCTGTATATGGTATACATTATTTATACATATATCATACCATTGTTTTCTGTCGTTGCTTTTATTCGTCTCTCCCTTTCCTATACGTACATCGGGGATGATGACTTGAATCCACGCGCTGGGGGACTCTTTTTCTCTTCTTTGCAAGCTATTTCTGGAGGGACAGGAATCACCTCCATGGACTCTAGCTGTGGGACTTTAAGAACATTATTTATCTATTTATATTTTTAAAGGATTTTATACATCTTTTTTATTGCATCCGCTATTATTCTCTCGGTGTATATTGTAAGTTGGTTAATTGGTTGGCGCTACTTCCCTTTCTTTTCCCACTGACACACACAAACACACACACAGTCTCACACAGTCAAATACACACACACACACACACACACACACACAGAGACACACTGTCTCTTTAAGGGAGCTTGCTCTCGCAAGACGGAAGCAGAAGCAAGAAGCAGAGACAGGGAGAAGAGCTGCCAGATGCCGGGTAAGTGCTGTGTGCTGTTGCCGCTGTACCACCGGGTCTCGGAACGCTGGGAGAGTTCTCAGCTTTCCCCCTCCGGCGGACACAGTACCATCACAAAAAAAATAATAACGCGGTGGTTGCGGGTGGCCCCCGAGGACCGCGCTATAACGGGGTTAAGCTGTATATCATTTTTAGTTCATTTTTCCCCCCGTGTGAGTGCTTTTAAACATTCCATTGAGGATTTGGATTTTTATATAATTTGTGGAATGATCTAGCAGTGAGGAGCGGTGTCCCACTGGTCAGCAGTATCTTCCTTCTTCATGGTGTGTTATTGTGTATCTGTGTAGGTTCATTTTGGTTTGCCATTTTTGGCTGGGTTCACTAATGTAGCATCCTTGGTCAAAAGCCTGAAAGGCAACAAAGGGAAATAAGGGGTAAGAAGGGAAATTGTCAAGTTTATTGTGCTACTGCACATAACGTTGTGATTCTCTGATACAGTAGCTTACCTAACAGCAACATTTTGTAAAGACTTTAACAACCTAAGTGTCTTACATAAACAAGAATAACCATGCTTATACCCAACATTGGGGCTATGCACTAAGCGCTGATAAAAAAATCGCCAAGGTTTTTAAATCGCCATTTTTGACAGCGTTGCTCTCACGGTATGCAGAAAGCCCCGAATACCAGTGATAGCAACATTTTCAAAAATGGCGAGTAGCCGGCGACGAGATGATTGGCCCTCTGAAAAGGGCTCACCCAGCGAGTTCTTTCTGCTGCAGAGAGAGAGAGCCGCCTGTCCCTGCGCAAATCTCGCCCAATTTTTTTTTTAATTTATATTTTATTACTAGTGTATTGTAGCAGGGGGTCTACGGATCAGAACCTTGTGGATTTCAGGTCCGGGCCCCTCTGCTTCTCGAGATACAGGCCCCGTTATGGGGTGCCTCCTCTCCTATGCATTTGATTCCCACGGTCACGTGACGCAGGACATTTAAATGCATAGCAGATACTGGCACCCCATATTGGGGTCTGTATCACGGGAAGCAGGGGGTCCTCGGACCTCAAATCAACAAAGTTCTGCACCGAAAACACCCTGCTACAATACACTAGTAATAAAACCCTAATTAAAAATGTAACACATTCGTTACCATAGAGGCTATCTGCTATTGTAATGGTATGGGGCATCTGGTGCCAGTATCACTGCCATTTGTAAACCACACACATCACGTTACCGGGGGATTTAAATAATTTAGGACATACCGGCACCCCATATATGGGCCTGTAACTCGGGAAGTAGGGGGTCCACCGAGGCTGGAATCAATGCGGTTCAGCTCATAGACCCTCTGCTCCTGCACACAAATAATAAAAATACATTAAAGCAGCTTCATTACCTTAGCGAGTACTTGGCCCTTCACTCACACCCTCTGCCCCCAATAAACATTACAATATGTACTAAACACCAATGCACAAACCCGGTGCCCCCACATAAAACCAGATTATATATTTTTATACACAGGATTGATACCACAGGCCGGCAGGGTCCCCGAGTGGTCTGTGGGCCTCCAGGTGGCCTCTGCGGGTGTCTGGGGGCCTCAACAGGGTCCTCGGTTGGTCCCCGCGGGTGCCTGGGGGTTCTCGTGCCTGAGGGCCCCCAGAACCCGTGGGGAATACCCAGGGACCTCAAGACACCTGGGGACCACCAGGAGACTCTGTTGGGGCCCCCAGACACCCACAGGGACCAACTGGAGGCCAACAGACACCCACAGGGACCACGCAGGGACCCCCACCGGCCTCTGGTATGAATCCTGTGGTTAAAAAATTTAATTATGGTTTTATGTGGGGGCAAAGGGGGTGGGTTATGTATTGTGGGTAGTACCTATTGTAATTTTTATTAAGAGCAGAGGGGGTGAATGAAGGGCCAAGAACCCGCTTCAAACAACCCTCTGCCCCCAATAAAGCTGCTGTTGTTCCTTAACCTCTTTTATGCCTTAGCGGTTAGCCGCTAAGGTAATGAAGTTGACTGTAAATGCATTTTTATTGCATCTGATTGATGCCGGGGGTCTCCGGTGCTGATATTAATGGATATCAGCCCCGGAGACTCCCGGCATCAATCCGATCCCATCTCACCTCTTATCGGCTGCTTCTCACCACCCTCTTGCCAACTTTTCCTGGCGAGACGATTTTGAGAGGAAATCTCAATTCTAGACCGGCGATTAGCCTCGATAAGCAAATCGGGGCTACTAGAAATGCACGACTTTGAAAAGCTGACGATAAGTGTCGATAAGTGACTTATCGGCACGCTTTTGGCTATTTCTTTTTTCGGTAGTGAAGGGATAGAGAGAGAACCCTGTATAGCACTCAGGTTCACGCTCTGATGATAGATGAGTGATTTAAAACATAAACTTTATTAATAGCATATATTAAAATAGTGGATGTTGGAACAACGTGCTGGAGGTAGGTTGATCCTGAATAATAGTAGCCATGTTGGCTCCGGATCAGATAATATCTTATATACCAGATATAACTATATTGGAACACTGGTAACAAAACGACACAGAGATCCTGATGTGGACCTTTGTGATAGGTGTGGGTTCCTGGGTGTGCTAATAAAGGTACTGAAGTAACATATCACACACTGGCATAGTCTGCGTACTTCCTTTATTAAGGTGGTAAGTATGATATATATATATATGCTGGTAGACGCTGGGAACGAATATAGTATGATTCTCAGCAATCGTGAGTGCAGTCAGCTAATTAACCACTCTATATATATGGGTGTCTCCAGCCAAGTGTCAAACTGACCTAAGGTAACCTTCTATTGTATATACTGCAGGGTAGGTGCCCTGCACTACCTCTAGGGCTGTGTATAGACTGTAAGCCGGTTGAGGTTATAGAGACTTATGTGAGGGAGGCACTGTGGCTATATACTTACCATTCGCCTTGAGAAAGCCCCTCGCGAAACGCGCGCGTCAGCTCCCTTCTCCCACGTGCACGTGCAGGCTTGTGACTGCATCCGCATTATGAAACTCTAACCGCGAGTTCATGCGGCAGCCTGCTCGTGCAGGATATACAGACTAGCAGTGCCCCGATGGTCATTGCAAGTCTCCTCTGTGTGGTGTTCTTTTTGGAGAGTGCTAATATCCTTGAAGTACTGATATAGTGACCCCCAGCAACACCATAGCTGCGCTGCTGTCAGGGATATTCTAGACAGCAGCACTTTAAGGGTCACTTTTAGTGCCTACCCTCAGCTCACCCTCTGCTATGGGATTATGATTACTTACTATCCAGCCACAGTGCCTCCCTCACATAAGTCTCTATAACCTCAACCGGCTTACAGTCTATACACAGCCCTAGAGGTTAGAGTTAGAGTGGTTAATTAGCTGACTGCACTCACGACTGCTGAGAATCATACTATATTCGTTCCCAGCGTCTACCAGCATATATATATATATATCATACTTACCACCTTAATAAAGGAAGTACGCAGACTATGCCAGTGTGTGATATGTTACTTCAGTACCTTTATTAGCACACCCAGGAACCCACACCTATCACAAAGGTCCACATCAGGATCTCTGTGTCGTTTTGTTACCAGTGTTCCAATATAGTTATATCTGGTATATAAGATATTATCTGATCCGGAGCCAACACGGCTACTATTATTCAGGATCAACCTACCTCCAGCACGTTGTTCCAACATCCACTATTTTAATATATGCTATTAATAAAGTTTATGTTTTAAATCACTCATCTATCATCAGAGCGTGAACCTGAGTGCTATACAGGGTTCTCTCTCTATCCCTTCACTACTGTATGTACACCCTAAGCACCGTTCATCACCCTATCTTATTAGTGTGGCTGCAGCAGGGGCCCCCTACTATCCTAACTATTTCTTTTTTCGGCAAAATAATTTGCTGAAAAGACCTTATCGCTGACTTATCAGGGCTTACTGAATAGCAGTAGGCTTTTTTGGCGATTAGGTGACGTATGTGACTTACAGTATCAGAGCTTTGTGCATAGGCCCCATTGTCTGCTTTGGTTTCTTTGGAAATTGGGCATGATTTATTTTTGTTTAGGTACCTCCGAATTGGGGAGTGTTTGTCATTTAAGTGTTTTGTCCACCCTTTTTCCACCTTGTCCCTTTCAGAGAGCAATAACGGTAAGGTAGCTTCAATACGTGACTTAACGCTTGTTAAGTGCAGTTTCCAAGCTATTTTACATGTGTATCTATTCAGAAAGCTTTGATAACATCGCTTGGACATGGCTTTTTAACAAGCGCTAGCACTCTGGCTCAGACAAGCCATACGGTAGCTCAAATAATGCCCAAACGCGTATTTTTTTTGCCAGCAACTGCTATTCAAGTAGCTTTGATATGAACATCGCACCTTAAACCCGCATATTTTGTTTTCGCCACCTAAAGGGTGGCGAGATCGGAATTGCAATGTGCATTTGAAGGAGAATCATTTTTTTTACTACATAGGATTAAAGCAGGAGGTCTCTGGAGCTGATCTGCATTCAATCGTATTGGTGGATGTACCATGTGATTCCATCAAGTTTAGTAGAGTAGTAATTCTCTGCCAAACCTGATGCCTAGACATATTATACATCACCAATCTCATAGGTTGGTGTACCATGGGTCTGTCAAATGTGTTGCCACAGGCCTTATATAAGGCCTGTCACGTTTCATTTGACAGGAAGATGACGGGAGTCAACATCTCCTTGACCTGGCCACTATTGGCTTTTGCCAATTTGTGTTTGTGGTTATGGGGGAGAGAGGGTGGGGGTTGGTGGTAATTGCTCTCATGCCTTTAGAAATCTCTCTGTGTAGCGTGAAACACGTTGATAGGACAATGCCTTGCTATTTTTTCCATCATGACCAATAAATAACCATTTTATGAATAACGCACTTTCCTTCTTATCCATTTTTTGGATATTCCTGGTTGTGCTCTGTTACTTCTTCCTTATCTTGCATCTCAATCTACACTGACAGAGGCACACCTAGACTGCCTGAAATTTGAATCAACATGGACGCTGTAGCAGACTTGTGAGTTTTTGCTTGCTACATGTGTTTTATTGTGACTATAAGGAAATTAGGTACTAATTTGGAATGATATAAAGCATATTGGTTTCTGGATATATTGAGTGCCACTTTTTGCTGATTTACCAACTAGGATACCACACCTAGTATCTTACATCACTTCAAGATATATATCATCTAGGCTTTGCTATAGGCAGTGCTCGACAAACCCAGTCGCCAACTCGCCAACTCGCCAGCTGAGATCGTATATTGGCTCGTGGCCTGTAGCTTTTCCCCTGCTCTGCAAAAACAAAATCCCCTGCTCGAAAAAAAAAAAAAATCCCTCTGGCTGTGACGCGGCTTGGAGTTGCCAAGACTTCAAACCGCCCTTCCTTCTCTGCACGGGTAAGTAATGGGGGGAGGGGGGTTGGGGGCACGCGCGCGCGTCTGCTGCTCCTCCTCCTCCTATATACCTTCCTGTATAATTGTGTCACCTCCTACTTACAAGACCTGCACTGATCCAGTCATGAAGAGGATTATGGACAGATGCTTGAGGTGGGGGGGAATTTAATGCACTTTAATAAATATTTATATATACTGTACTGGTGTTTCTCCCCCCTCCATCCGGTGCTCCCGCTGCCTGCGCGGGTCGGGTGTTTCACCCCCCACCCGCTGCCCACGTGGCTCGGGTGTTTCACCCTCCTCCCGCTGCCTGTGCGGCTCGGATGTTTCTCTCCCCCCCCCTCCGGCGCTCCCGCTGTTGGCGCGGGGCGGGAAGTAGTAGCGGGGTGTTTCTCCGTCCCATCCCGTGTGTGTGTGTATGGGAGAGAGAGTGAGTGTGTGTGTGTATGGGAGAGAGAGTGAGTGTGTGTGTGTATGGGAGAGAGAGTGAGTGTGTGTATGGGAGAGAGAGAGTGTGTGTATGAGAGAGAGTATGTGTGTGTATGGGTATGAGAGAGAGAGTGTGAGTGTGTGTGTGTATGAGAGAGAGAGAGAACGTGTAGGACACCAGAGGTACCCCCCACCCAGTCATCCCCCCGCCCAGTCAGTGTGTGTATGAGAGAGAGAACGCGCCCAGTCAGTCATTCATACCCCCCCCACCCAGTCAGTCATACCCCCACCCAGTCAGTCAAAAGTCAGTCATAGTCAGTCAGCCCACTCCCCCACCCCCTGCCCAGTCACCCCACCCAGTCAGACAGTCACCCCATCCCCCCACAGTCTCTCTCTGAGAGAGAGAGAGAGAGAGAGAGAGAGAGTTATTTGTTATGTCCCTTGCTTATACATGATATGCATGTGTCAAAGTACAGCTCTAACAAAGCACAACTGCTATTATTTTACACCAATGTCTAAAAGTTTTACATTTATACCCAGCAAATAATGCCGAAAACATCTGTAATATTGTTCCAAGGTATTTTAACACTGTGACGGTGAAGGGGTAACCAAGCCCTTAATTAAGGTACCTTTCCCGGCTTGTTACCTCTGAACCATATTTGGGGTTATAGAGTGTCAGCCCTTGAACCTGTTTGCTGTACATGCAATGTATGTAATTGGGTGACAATAAATAATTTTCTGTGTTTTACCTTTCCAGGTGTGCCAGCAAGCAGAGATTGTCAGGCTATGAGTTTCAAGGGGGGGAAGGGGCGGGCTACGGAGAAAGTTTTGTCAGAATGTTTCTAGGTAGCGGGGTTCCAGAGTTGCTGGATACCCCAAAAATTTACCCGGGAATCAGGACGGATTCTCAGATACATTGAGACACATTGCTCCGGCAAAATCATCCCTTGAAAACGCTTGTGCGACTCAATGCTAGGACACCCTGCTTCAGCACAGACCAGAAAGGTAAATGGGGCATAGGGGTGTGTGGTATCACTGAAATGGTAAAAGGGTCCCTAGTATAAGGGGAGATGCCCAGTTAATGCCCTGATCACCCAGAACCTGGTATAGGGGTTCTGGGGGTACTCCAACCATATATAAGGTTGCGCGGGTTTTTATGAAACCTAAGTCCAGTTTTCAAGAAGGGAATGAGATACAGCCCTGAGAATGAACCTAAGTGCTTTTTCATTCTACTTTGGGACTTAGAAAAAATATGGGAAAATATATTTTGTTTCATAATTAGAATGCTGTGCAAATTTTAAAAGTCTAAGTCAGGTTTGCAGTGTGTGAGGAATATGGCTAGTGGGAATAAAAGTAAAGAGTCTCATTCTCTCTCATAACCAGAAGACTTAGAATAAAAGTGTAAAGTATATTTTATTAAACAGGTATGTTTAAAATGTATTATGCTTGTGCACTGTAAAATAAGCTGGGACTTCAAAGCCAGTATTCTGAGTGAGCCAGGTGGCTACCAAACTGTGGTGCCACTGTGTTTACTCGAGGTCCGGACTTGAAAGCCACAGATCTGCAAGAAGTGTGAATAACATTTGGGCGGGATGCCTGAGTGAAGTACCCACGTTCTGGGATCAATGCAAGCCGTTCTGGGTAGCATTCGCCTTTCCAGACCTGGAGGCACCTAGCCCCGCAGGTGGCTTCTGCATAGAAGTGGCTAAGGTGGCAAACTCGTGCATGCCCTTGTTTCATTCCGAAGATCCGCTTGCCTGGCTTTAGACGACTGGCATCCATCTGATTGGCTAGTAGGAAAGTTACCACGCTGCGACTGGCTGTAGTATTTTGTGAATGAACTCCAAATTACTATAAGAAACCCTGCAGCCAATCCGTTCACGAGATTCTAAGCGCCAAGACAGCAGCGGCATATTAAAAAATAACCGAAAGATGCTCTGGGAGAAATAGACGCGAGCCGGCTTCAGAAATTTCAAGGTGAGAAAAAGTCCCACTTTTCGGGGCCAAGTTTTGCGAATAGAACGTAGCGGTCGCGGCTGGGATTGCAAGCCGAAAAGAGTACATGGACGTTTGGTACTATCTCCCAGTCAAGGGATTTCGGCATCTCCGGAGCAGATACAGCGGCGGCGTCAGGAACGTCATGCCGATTTTAAGTTCCAGGACATTTCAGGACAAGTCACTGTCAACCTAAAGGCTTTGTTTTATGGACTGTTTCACCTAGGAAAGGCTAGTTTTGCAGCCAGACCCCCAGTAACTGTGTTTTCTCTTGTATTTTGTAATCCACTGTGTGTACGTCTGTTTCAATGGAATACATTACAATTTGTTTTACTATTCAGTTTTGCTTAGTGGTATGATCCCTGTATAAAGGTGTAAATGCCTGGTCTCCCGTGACAAACACTGCAATTTATTCTTTAGACATCTATGCCATACTTTGTCTTGTTTCCTTCTTCCAACTTTACATTTTATGACCTTCACAGTTTAGTACATGTATGTACGTTACTGTAGATTGTAATTAAATCTATTGGAAACAAAATAATAAGGTTTTGGTTAACCTTTACACTGCCCTTAGGGCATTTCCATCAAAAAACATTTTTTTTCCTTTGGATTAAGATTAATATTACCAGACCTATTTTTAGCGGGTAACCATATTTCCCTTCATCATACAATGATAAACTATATTCATGTTTTAGGTCAATAACATGTGATTGCCCCTCATACAGTATATGGCAGGTTGTCTTTCTATTTTATGGTGTCTGCTTCTTGGCCGTCTTTTTTTCTGGATCAAAAGTTACATTTTATTTTCCTTCCTTTCATCGGGCATCTGGACACTCTGCTTAATGGCATGCAAAGAGTGTATTTGCAGGTTAAGTTTTGCTGGGTAACATATTTGCCAGTGGAGTAGGGAGCTCGTGGGTTCATGGTAGCCTTGAAGCAGCCTGCTCACAAAGCAGCTATCAGGGTCCCTACTCTGGTGCTCCTCCAGCTCCGTCTTCTCCACAATGGTGTAATGGGTCTGTTTGCCAAGTGATCCGAAGATGGGCATGTAAGTGTGGAACTTTTTTGAAAGTTAAAGGGACTTTGGAATCTTTGATCCAAGTGATGTACTGTACAGTAAGATTCTCTAATGAAATAACTCTCTGCATACTGTACTTTAGTAGACTAAAAGACAATACAAATTGCAAATGAGCATCCAAAATTAATTGACACCAATTAAGTCATTAACCACAAATGATTTATTAACATTCACTAAACTGCACTACTTGACAATATCAGGCTTTTACTGATACCATTAAGTCTACCTTGACAATGTATATAATAGCCACTATATATACAGCAAGATAAAACTACAGTAGCCACATAGATTAGTGATAAAAATACATCATATTAACGTAGAAAGTATAAAAATATTTCCCCTTGGTAGCCCATCTGGGTTACTAATGGGAAATAGAAGCAAGAGCAAGCAATACTTGAGTAAAAAGAAAGTGATAGGTCCTGTAAATAGTGATCATTTGGATGAGTACAGGTGAGGGAGGTGTGCATTATCACGCAGAGATATAACATATGTACTATGTATGTATGAACTCTGTCCATAGTAGTATATTTATATATAGTTAGAGTAACTGATATGATAATTTTACCTGATATCATCATACTGTAGTATTCAATGCTTTATTTTTATTTATATATAGCGCCAACAGTGTACATAGCGCAATATGCAATTGCAATACACATAATAAATATAGTAATTGGTGGAACCAGTACAGGCACAGATGAAGGCAACGTAAGTTTCAATACGTTGGTTACTTGATTGCATTCCATAAAAGCAGCACACAATAAAACAGAGCCATCATGTAGATTCAGAAATAGATATATTTACAGTAACACAAATTGTTTAACAGGGTAAATGAGCAGTTATCCATACAATAACAAGGATTCTGCTCACCTTTGAAATAAGTCATTTTGTTTCAAAGAGGGTTTTCTTTTTGCTAGTCACACGTTAAATAAGTTATGGTGGGAAAAAAGTGATAAAAACCCTCCACCGTACAATGTACAGCAAATATAAAATATTACTTGTAATCAAATCCACGTCATCTTGTTAGCATATTCTGGCAGACGTGATTATTCTTATGAAGATAACCCCATGAAAAGTTAACTACAGCACTCATAGTTTGGTGCAACAATATATCAAATGGTACACTGGCGACACACTTTATTCGAGCTCGGCTAGTCCCACGAATTCGGGTATACCCGGGTGTATTGAGGTTTGTGACTGTTTTCTGCCCGAGTGCATTGAGGTATTTTCCAGGCAGGGATTGAAGCATTTTATTCCCGCTGGCTGCAATACTGCACAGTATATATATATATACTGCATTACAATTCATGAATTTATGCCATCTGGTAGACACGCGAAGCATTGCAGCCTATTAAATCCTAATCATTATCATTTAACAGATCAGCCGCCCGTCAGCCAGGCATGAACCCAGGCTGGGAAGGCAAACGCAACTGGGCTTGTCAGAGGTGAGGAGCGGCGCATTCCAGGTATCTGCCAGGTACATACTGGGTATTTGCTCGAATAAAGTGTGTCGGTGCAGTAAGTGAATTGATATGAGTATTTATCACCTTTTTATTTTTTTGTTTTGTCAACACTCAGGGTTGCCGATAGGAGAAGGGGAGCACAGGGACTTCTGTTCCGGGTCTGTACCGGTCAACATCCAGATGTTACGCCTGACTGGAAGTCGGGCTGGGCTTCCTTTTTTGGTGAGATGTAGTCTTTGATGGATTATGGTGCTCATAGAGATGAAGCATACACAAATCATTCATATAAATAATGATGTGAATAAAATGTCAGTGTCCAGAGTCGCTTTATTTAAATGACCACAAGTTAATACTGGAGCTTGTGCACAGAAGATAGCGCCTATCTGGAACAGTCACAATGTAAGATGCACAATAAGCAGGAGTAGCAGAGTCGTAGATGTATTCAATAAATGCATATATAGCAACACAGTCTTACTGTACATTGAGAACAGTCCGAACGTGAGATTTCCAAGAAGTAATACACGTGCATGCTCATGAATCTTTTCGCCCACTCTGTGTCATAGGGAAATCTTCATTGTGCAATTCCGCTGGGTACGTGAACAGGAAGAAAAGTACACTGGTGCACTACCAAATTGAAGAAAAATACTTGGGAAGGTGAACTCCAATAAATAATAGGAATTTATGAAGTAGTGGTAAACAAAATTCAATTTTCGGCCACCTGGGAGGTGCAGAATGAGATAGGGATAGAGAGTGTGAGAGGGGAGGAGGAAGAGTGAGAGAGGGTGGGAGGGTAAGAGATGGAGGGAGAGAGTGAGAAGTGGTGATAGTGGGGAGAAGCAAGAGAGGAAGGGAGAGAGGGGCTAGAGAGAGTGATAGAGGGGGAGAGAGTGAGAGAGTAGGCGAGAGTGAGAGAGGGAGAAGAGAGAGTGACTGAGGGGGAGATAGTGATAGATGGGGTGTGAGTGAGGGGAATGAAGAAATGGTGAGGGGAAGCAAGAGAGAGAGAGAGAGAGAGGGTAAGGGTAAGAGGGGAGATAGTGAGAGAGGGGATGGGATTAGAGTTTGAGAGGGGAAGGAGAAGAGGGTGAGAGGGGGATATAGTGAGAGAGGGGAAAGGGATTAGAGAGAGAGGGGAACGAGAAGAGACTGAGAGAGAGGGGGAATGGGGAGAGAGTGAAAGAGGGTGAGAGAAAAGTGAGCTGACAGAGGTGGGATGACAGCGAGAGAGAGGAGGTGAGAGAGTGAGAGAAAAGTGGGGAAGAGTGTGTGACAGAAGAAGTTGAGAGAGAAGTGGGGAAGACTGAAATGTGTCAGAGGGGACGTGTGTGAGAGAGGAGGAGGCAGGTTGTGAGAGAGAGGCCGCCAACAGGGGGTAAGCCTAAACCTTTCCCCTACTAAACAACCTGGGGCCTGGGTGGAAATTCTACTCCTGGGCCCCAGGAAAGCTGTCGGCTGCCCTATAGACATTGCACATATATCAGAATATTGTCTTTTGTTATGCTGGTCTAGATTTGCACATTGAGGTTAAACATAAATGTATATTTTTTCAGACACACTGTAAATATAGTAGTATGTTTAAATACCAACCATATTTTCCAGGATGGAGCATCTTAGAAAGCGTGATGGCCCACAGCTGGAATTGAGAGCGTGGAATTTATCATATACAGTACAAGGATCCCCAACCTTACTGCTGGAATGTCCAATTATAATGGGTAGGAAACAAAGTGTTCTCAGAAGAAGAGCTGAGCATGCCTGAATCTTTGGATCTGACATATATTTTTAGAAGGGTGCCCATTTGCAAATTATTAGCAGTTACTTTTAAGAGGTTCCAGCTTTTCAGAAATCATGCGCATATTCTCCATATCCATATTTTTAAAAAGCTGCAGTGTTCTCCTTAAATATTGTTATGACCTTTTATTAAACACATGTATATTTAAAAAAAAAAAAATCATATTTAATACTGTATCGAATTTTGCTCCTCAAAATAAATATAAGAATTTCATCGAGTAGCGCATCAGAAAAAGGTTGAAATCCTTGGAAATAAATATATTTTTCAGCCTCAATAAGTACATTGCTCTTTTGCCATTAAGGTCAACATATATTTGTTTCTGCTATTCTAAAGCTCTCTTTACTTTGAATTTCAAAAGATGGCTGAAAAAGCAATGCTAATCAGTCAAATATGTCCAAGTGTGACTATTGTTTAAAGGAGAAGACCCGTTTGGGAACTTCCTTGAGCCATGTGTTTTTCATTTGGAGCTATCACAAAAATCATTGCTTCTTGTGGCATTTCCAAATGAAAGCCTTATGACTGTAATTCTGAAATACGGCACAAAGTATTGCACTTGTGGTATTTTGGAAGAAAATGGATTGAAAAAAAAATGGATTGAAAAAAAAAAAAAACTAAAAACCTTAAGAACAGAACAACGTCTCTTGGCACAGAGGAGCTGTTCTGGATTGTATTATCCAAACCTCTAAAAAAAAATGTTACAACAACCTTCTTTACCTGCTTTCCATATATTCATTTGGTGTCTGCTTCCAGAGCATAATTATATCATTCATTTTATTCAGTCATTCTCCCGTGCCTAAAAATCCAATCCCAAACCCCACACCTCATACACTTTTCGCATTCAGTGTTTAACACATTTGTGTGCGATCAGTAGTGAAAGAGTCTTGACAGTACTTGACTTGGAAGAAAAAAAAATCTCAATGTATTAAACAGTGTGGAAAAGCACTTTTAGCCATATTTTTGAAAGATGACTATAATATTTATGATTACAAATCAGAGAGAGACTTTCCTAAATAAATCACGTTTTTCTTAAAATAGAAATGAGAACAAGAAGTTAGAAAGTTAAAGAGTAGTGAGGCTCTGAGGTTGTACGTACTGTATAGAAGTAGTGGTACCCCCAAAGTCACAGTGCCATCGTATTTTCAACGAACCGTTTGTAATATTTCTGGCGCCCGTGACAGTCAATAAGTCTTGGCAACGACACATCGTCTGAGCAGCACATATCTAAGGATATTGAAGGAATGCATGTGTTCAATGTTTCAATCGTGATGAATCCTGTGGCAAAGCACTGAGTGGTAAATAAAGTCAGCCCATTGTGGGTTTCCCTTCCCATTGTATATCCTCTACGCCTGCACTTTGTCAACACTTTCACAGCCTGTGTAAATCTACAGATCCCAGGGAGGATTCTTAGATGGAAAAAAAACATCCAACTCTGTGCAGTTTCCATTAAGACTATCAAAACCAAGCCATAAAGGGAGTATGCTTCATTGTAGTCAATAAACCAACATTACAGTATTTATTTCAATACTTAGCCAAGCCTTGATGATACAAATACAACACCATTCTTTGGATAGATTATAAAGTCCAGTTTAAGGTCATGGAAAGATTCTTATTTCACAGATTTCCTCACTAAATATACAAATTTGAATGATACCTTAAATCACTCAACATATAATTTCAACTAATGTGGGTCTTTCTGAATATCTGTCAGTTGGAGTTCCCTGTGAAGGTTTGTAGCACAAATAATATTCAAACAGATTTATGGGAAGTAATATGCATGGTCATATTCATCTCTTTTAAAAGCAAATTCTGACTTGCATGGTTAATCCCACGAACCCCAGCATTCGGCAGGTACAGATGTAGCAGACTTTATTAAATAATGCATGCATTATCTCCGTAACCACTGTTTTCATTGGCCACACTGTTAAAAAAAAACATGCAGTGTTAATGCAATGCATCGCTTTAACAGGGGTAAATAACGTCTGCTACATCTGTATAAAGCCATGAGCAATTGCAGTAATGTAAATGTACACATGTGTCTAGACTTATAGCAGCAAAGAAAGCAAAATGGAGCGTCTGATCAGTATGATCAATTTTGCTCTTTCAGACTCCCCCCGCACCCTTAATCCCCGCTGCCAGAGGAAGGCAGTTTCACGTTCCCGCAACTTTCCTGGGAGGGGGAAAAGTATGTTTAGCTTCTTCTGTACAGATGTGCCCAGACTTACTGTCCCCAGCGCCATGATAAGGTGCGAGATTACAGCCGCATAAACACTTTGTCCACCATGACTTGTCCGCAGTATTGCCACGATCAACTTGTAGGGGTCTATCATTTGTAGGGGTCTATCATTGTTCCTCACAGGAGTTCCACCCAAGGTATTTTTGCCCCAAGTCCTCACTTGTTTTTCTAACGGAATTTCCCACAACAGCTGCTGACACCGTTTTCCACTGGCTATTAGCAACTACTGAACTGTACCTGCATTGTTTTCTCAATTACCGAATTCAAGAATTCATGGCAAACGTGTATAATAATAATAGTTTTATGTAGCGCTTTACAGAGACATTTGTCAGGCACAGGTCCCTGCTCTGTGGTCCCTTACAATCTATGCTTTTGGTGCCTGTGGCACAGGGAGATAGAGTGACTTGCCCAAGGTCACAAGGAGCTGACACCAGGTATTGAACCAGGTTCCCCTGCTCCAAACTCAGTGCCAGTCAGTGTCTTTACTCAGAGCCATTCCCTCTCTCATGTATATGTACACTTGTCAGATTTACAAACCAGAACATGGTTTATCATTCTGTGACTATTGGATTCATCTGTTAATGTTTTGGGGGATTTAGGTTTCTTACATTCATTCACTGTGGATTACAAAGCATGATGGAAAAACCTAATATGTTAAGAGTTAAGAGTACAATCCCCCCTACACTACAATATTATGGGATACAACAACATTGCAACTAGAATCATATGATGCTTTAATTCCAGTCTGATTATGTCATTGCCATCCCTTGGGGATGAGAGCCAATAAACAATAGTGATAAATCAAAAAATAGAATATGAGAGAGGAAATAGCAACAAATAATCTCCCTGATTTAGGGGTAATCCGTGAATCAAACATTTCAATACGTTTGTTTCTTTTTTTTTTTTAACTCCTACGACCGCCATAATCACTAACCACACAAAATAACCTTAGACACAAAATTTAACACAAATAAAAAATAAAAATAATGATACCAAAATCTAAACATCATCTCTAGGTACCGATGCAGCAGCCATTATTCTTATCATGATCAAAAGTCCCCAAACCCAGCAAATCCATTGGTTTGTATTACTGTGTGTCATTTTGACTAACGTGTTAAACATTGTGTTACTGTAGCTAGTGAGATTGCACGACAACACGTGCAGATTTAGAATAACTAACCTGGGAAGAACGGCTATTGTATATACGAGAGAGAAAGAATCCCTGATGATGCACTCATCCTCTATTAAATGAAAACAAATACACTTTATTAAATTCGAAATAAAGAAAGAGAACTAGCTAAGTTAAAACCTCAATTTGCACTTAGGTGCTTAGTATATCCAAAAGATCGCAGAACAACAAGTGAGGAACACGCGTGAACCCTAGTGGTGAACCATATAGGGTTACTTGCACCAAGAAAAATAACCAGTATTATGTTCCTTACTTAGAAAGATACTGGTCATGCCAGTCCTGTGCATAGCTTTATGCAGCTATTGTTTAGTGATGTATAGCTAAGCACCGGGCTTGCAGATCCCAGTATATCCCAGTATGGTGATACACGATGGTAGATGATCACCTAGATACTCTAGTTCCTCTAGATTGACAGGGACTAATTATGGTCTGTATCATGCTCGTTTGTCCATATGCAGATTATTAATACTCCAGAGAGGTAAAAAAATCATGGTATTAAGGATATAATTCCCCAAGTATAATAAACCTGTCTTTTTTCCTACGAGTTAGCACTCTTGCTGACAAACTGCATTGAATATTTACAGAACAAATGTAGCATAGTATAGACTTCTTAATACTGCTAGTAGCTGTCTAATGCCACCCACATCATATTATTGCTTCCTTAATTAATGTGGCAGAAGTAAAGAATGTAAGTGTATTGGAGAGCTAATAGATCCCAATAGTGGACTAGTAAAGACCAAACATATCTGTACCTTATAGGGTTAGGTCCACTTATTTTGAAGCCTATTCTATGACCTACTGTATGCAATGGTTGTAAATCACTTACCTCAGCTGCGATTTAAACAGAAGCTGCAGTCATACTACTGAGCTGGCATGTGATACTGCCGAGTCCTGACCGATGCTAGTGGGTTCCTGATTCGGCCCACATCTTAGTTTAGCTGATTCTTAGAGTGTTTAAATCAAATAAGTATCGTAGTACTGAGCACTAACTGACTAAGACCTGTGTCTTAGTCGCACTACTGACGCCCTGCTGACGTCATCACCCATAAGCAAGTTGCCTGCTTCAGACCTCTATATTGCGATACTGTGGTGTTTCTATGCAATTTGATGCTGCAAGATCCACATACTTTTGCCCAGATCCTCAGAACTCCGCTATTGAGTTAACAGAAGTTAACATATGTATACAGATGCAGCCACGAGTATTAGAGCACTTGTACCTGGGAAATTCTGGGGCAGTCTCACAGTAAATGCCTCAACATTGCTGCAACATTGCCTCAACATTTCTGTGAGATTCTTAATGGCCCATCAGATTAACACAGCGGGGGGTCCCTGCAGTCCCATTCAAACTGAATGTTGTGTTAATCCGATGGGCCATTAAGAATCTCACAGAAATGTTGAGGCATTTACTGTGAGACTGCCCCAGAATTTCCCAGGCAAGAGTTCTAATACTCGTGGCTGCATCTTTATATACTGTACTGTAAGTACTTATATACTGTAAGTACGGATATAGGATAAATTATCTGTCGTCTAAATTTAGCATAGGTTGAACTTGATGGATGGATGTCTTTTTTCAACCTAATCTACTATGTAACTATGATAACAGGGATCTTCCAAGCAGAGTTTAGCACAGTGCATTGTGTTAGCTATAGTCATAAGCGATAAGGTATTCCTCTTAACATCACAAATCTATAGACCTCCGTTAAAAAGGAATGTGGCTGTATGATGAAGAGCTCGTTAGGTAACACTTCAAGTTGGAGTTATTCACATCCGGACCTTTAACGAAGCAGCACGTTATGTCAAACATCACCGTTACATAATGTAGCATTAAAGAGACAGATATTCATTGTACACTTACTACACTATCACTGCTTTAAAATGTTAACATTACTGCCATGTAAAGCTGCTGTATACTGTATATGAAAATCACATATATAGAATTAGTTAATAAAATTATTATTTCCACACAATGTGCTTCATTTCTCTTTAACATATATCGAAAAGTGAAATATGTGATCATCAACAAAGCCACAATTCTTGGAAATCATATATTTTAGGTAGAGAACAAATTTAGCATGTAATAATGTAGCCGAGGAAAATTATTATGTGTAATTATTACAGCACCTTATGTATTGTGTTATTTGTCTTTCTTTCACTATTGTACATTACCCCGTTAAGAATATGATCTATAATGTTGTGCATCAGGATACATATGTCAATATTCATATATTATTTGTAGCCATGTATCCTCTTGGCTACTAATCTGCCCTGCCTAACACATAAGCCGTGGTACAAGTGCAGGCAATGTTAGGGTTAATCTGAGTTCCACTGCAGTAAGCAGCTCCCTTGAGTGACAGGGTGGGTGGGCCTAGGGCCTGTGTTCTGCCCAACCAGGGGCTCTGACCTAAGACCTTCCCACTGGGTACAAAAGGGGCTGCAGATCCATATTCTAAGAGTTCTGAGTGCTGAGAAGATCCCGTCCCTCAGGGGAGTGGTATACTACCCCTTATTCCACCTGGGAATAAGGGAGTTAAGGATAGACCTTTGGGGACTCAAGCTACTTGGGTTGAGTCCAGGAACCCTTTAAAGAAGTGTACCTGTTGTATGCTGTGCTGTTGAAGAATAAAGAACTGTTCCTGTTTTATACTCCTGCAGTTCATCAGGGGGAGTACCACAGGGATTTCCTGCAGGGACTGCACCCAGTTCTGCTGGGGCCTGCAGGGAATGGAGACACTGCACTAAGTAAAGAACTGAGGAGAACCCTAAAGCCTGTCCTGTTCGTCCCCACTCCCACCGGCGGACACTCAGTATCCTGTAAGCCTAGCAGGTGAGCAGCACAACAACACCGGGTAACATTGAAATCTCCCAGAGGGCGGGGAAACACCTGATTCATATGTAATAATGAAAATAATGACACAAATTGTAAGGAAACATATATTCTTTTACTGTTACTTCACACTATTAAAATGTAGATGAAAAATAAAACAATAATATACCACAAAGAGCTAAATAATAGGAAAATAAAATAATGGAAAGTTACATGCTCTTTTCTGTTGTGCAGGAGTACTACTCTGGTCTTAGCGTCTTACGTCACGCTTTGACTCCTGAGGTGGAGTAGCCAGCATCTCAATTGGAGTGGACACCTCACTGGACTGACACAGCTCATGTGGTCACTGCTGAGGCTGATTGGAAAACTTATATGGCCTGCTACATCATAGTGACCATCTCCCGTGTGAAATTGTACATGGCCTCTGTAGATGCCCTCTGTACTTCCATAAGATGTGTGCAACCGGTGCTTCAAAGGATAACAGTATCCATATAACAGATGTAGTTCTCTGCTAGGGCTACTCCCAATGAGTGATAATATCTGTGGTCAGCATCCCTTGCCAGGGACTGAGGGACTAGTACCTAGTGCTCACAAGCACACCATGATCAATACAGATAATGTCCCACATTTAAAGCTATCTCAGAACATCCAGGGGGAGCATATAGTGGGTTGTGAAAACAAAACAAGATACACAAATTTAAGTGCAGACGTATTACAATAAGTGAATAAATGTGGCAGTGTCTTGGCTCATATAGCTATTCTACTCACAGGACTAAAGTGTATATATAAGCAGTTGGCAAATAGGGTTGCCACCCTTGAAGGTATAAAGGCACCGGACCACCAATCGATACTCCGTCAGCATATACCGCATGTATAAAGAGAGAGAAAACTACATAGTGCGATCAATAATATAAACTTTATAAAAAATGAATGGGTAAAAATGCGCACTTACAATGTGCTAATATAATAAAAGCATTGGTCACAAATTGTGAGTAGGAGATGTCCCGAGCAGCTCACCGCCTCCCTGGGTCATCAGGCTGGATGCCACGGCACTGTATCCTCGATCGGAGCCTCCCTCTGTGCGCCCGTCTGATCCTCTGACATCACGGCTGCAGGTTTGGTTCAGCTACGGGTCGCCTCCAAGACCAAAATAGGTCTGCTGGTTTACTCTACGCGTTTCGCCCAGCTACCAGGAACTGTTCTCGGCTTCGTATACTCCTGACGAAGCCGAGAACAGTTCCTGGTAGCTGGGCGAAACGCGTAGAGTAAACCAGCAGACCTATTTTGGTCTTGGAGGCGACCCGTAGCTGAACCAAACCTGCAGCCATGACGTCAGAGGATCAGACGGGCGCACAGAGGGAGGCTCCGATCGAGGATACAGTGCCGTGGCATCCAGCCTGATGACCCAGGGAGGCGGTGAGCTGCTCGGGACATCACCTACTCACAATTTGTGACCAATGCTTTTATTATATTAGCACATTGTAAGTGCGCATTTTTACCCATTCATTTTTTATAAAGTTTATATTATTGATCGCACTACTGTATGTAGTTTTCTCTCTCTTTATACATGCGGTATATGCTGACGGAGTATCGATTGGTGGTCCGGTGCCTTTATACCTTCAAGGGTGGCAACCCTATTTGCCAACTGCTTATATATACACTTTAGTCCTGTGAGTAGAATAGCTATATGAGCCAAGACACTGCCACATTTATTCACTTATTGTAATACGTCTGCACTTAAATTTGTGTATCTTGTTTTGTTTTCTCAACCCACTATATGCTCCCCCTGGATGTTCTGAGATACTTCTAAACTTTGGAACCCGTGAAACAGGTCCCACCAGTGAGGTTTGAGCTGGGGGTGTTTTTGGTCATCACATCTATTTAATTTCATCATTTATACTATTATTATTTATTCACTCCTTATTAAGCTGTTCGCTCCTCTTTGTTCACCTGTTTACACAAGTACACATTTAAAGCTGCCATAAAGTATACGGAAACCACTCACTGTGCAGGTTCCTTGATTCTCCAGTGTGGTCTCCTAACCACATGGCGTGCTAATCCGCCCATCAGGGTGAGCAAGCAGGATAGGTAAACAGGGCAGAGCACTGCCAAAAAAGCGGAGGAGGCTCACGTATGAAAATGAAAATATTTATTTAAATAACTGGATCATGACTAACCCCTCAGTAGGGAATAGCGCAACACACCTACGCGATTCGGGTGACACGCCCTTTATGAACCTTGATAAAGGGCGTCGCCCGAAACACGTAGTTGTGTTGCGCTATTGCCTACTGAGGGGTCATTCATGATCCAGTTATTTAACTAAATACTTTCATTCTCTGTTCTTCCATAGCCTGGTGATGCTGTCTGTGTTTATCCGTTATTTGCAGGCCTACAGTAATTACCAACATGTATATACGTAAAGATTGACGCTCATACACGTGTATGGACTCACAAGCTGTATATCAACATATAGATAGATGGGAACTTCAATAAATCATTCCATCATTGTATAATACAGAGTTAAGGGGGGACATATACATGGGACCTAGCGGTCAGTCAGCACGACTACCGCAGATATGGTTTACCCTGCTTACCCCCCTTAACATATACACCTCCCTAAATAGGGACCAAGGTAGCATTACATGAGGGCTAATGTCCATTACCTTTCCATTAAGTGTATAGGAATACGAAATCCATCCAGGTGAAGTTCCACTGCGTGCAGTCCTGATAGAAGGAACCAGAATGTAGAGAAGCAAGGAGCACAGCTGGGTTGAAAATCTGCAGGAAGAGTCCTGTAGAAAAAATGAATGAAGGGCCCTTCATTCATTTTTTCTACAGGACTCTTCCTGCAGATTTTCAACCCAGCTGTGCTCCTTGCTTCTCTACATTCTACAGTAATTACCATATATGACCAAATAGCATTGCGAAAAGACCATGTCCCACTGGTATTACAGAACTCCACCGTAGCAGCAGGTGGGGCAGCAGGAGGGACAACAGATGGTGCAGCAGGAAGGGCCACATGTCATACCATAAGAGCAGCTGGTGGGGCAACAAGAGCAGCCAGTGGGGCCACAGGGACAGAAGAAGCCGGTTGGGCAACAAGAGCAGCCAGAGGGGCCACAGATGCTGCGGAAGGTCCAGTATCAGATGGATCATTCAACGCTGTGACATTGAGGGTGACAAACGCCTCAGATTCTGTTGCCTAAGAAATGTTAATCTCTGAAACCCCTGGCAGAGCTGGTTGTCCGTGAGATAGCCATATGAAAAAATGGCTATTACATTCATTATCCACAAAACAAAATAATGTATAAGTGATGTGTAAGTTCAATGTGTTCCACAAATGTACACACATATATATATATATATATATATATATATATATATATATACAAATACAACTGTATGCTCATCTGCATGTCTTAGGCAGGTCTGCAACCTGCCTAAGACATGCAGATGAGCATACAGTTGTATTTGTATATTTGCTTTCCTGTGGAGGGTTTTTGTCACTTTTTTTACTCACCATAACTTAACTCAGTATTCTGGTATATATATATATATATATATATATATATATATATATATATATATATATATATATATATATATATATATATATATATATATATATATGTATATATATATATATGTATATATATATATATATATATATGTATATATATATATATATATATATATATGTATATGTATATGTATATATATATATATATATATATATATATATATATGTATATATATATATATATATATATATATATATATATATATATATATATATATATATATATATATATAAAAGCAGTTGGTACACAGAAACTCAGGCAGAGTTATCTCATATGAATTATCTCATATGAATAATGCAGAGATAGTTACCAGAGGGACATCCGATAAACGAGACACAGCACACTGGTGGTTGAAATCCAAATAAAAAACTGTATTGATAACAGAGAGGGGACCGCAAGCAACGTTTCGGTTACCGTAACGTGATCTCCTCAGGGTCATTGCTGGCACAGTTCTCCAGGCCTGTTGGATGTTGGTCACAGAGCCTGCTGAGACTGCCTGGGTAGCACACCCAGAAAGAAGCAAGGACATGTGCAGGGCTGTCCTGTCCAGGACATTGGATCCAGAGGGATTTCCTGGACGCTTGTGGGGCCGAGATACAACAACAGATAAGGACTAAATAATGTATATTTGGGTGCCTAAGGACTGTTGATATTGTTGCTAACTTGGTAGGTTATTTAAAGCTGGGAACAAGTTTAGTTGGCCAGCAACGTAGAGAGGCTTATGACGTAAGTCAGTCCCCTGATAGAAGTTGGTCTTTATTTTATGATTTGTTTTTCCTTAAAGGCACGGTGGATCAATTATTGTGTTGCTTAACTCCTGTAAATAAACCCTGTATAACGAAATATAGAATTTCCTGCCTTAATATGGGACACAAGACCCCGCAATGTTACGGAGGCATCACAAAGTGTATTGTGTGTGACATAAAATCAATGGTACGGCTATGTATTATGTATTTATGCTTATACACATGAAAAAGCAATGGTACTGCTCTGGACTGAATGTTATGCTTCAACAAGTGTAAAAGCAGTGGTAATGCTCCACTGAAACAGATCTGGACATGGAGTGGTTAACCAGAAACATTTTCCCCATCAGAGCAATGATCCTTGGGCTACATCCATATTTAAATGCCTGGGATAGGGGTGCCCTTGTAAGGGCATGTCACATATTTAAGGCCAGTTAGAAGGGCTTTGGTGACCTGGGTTCAAAGGGCAGCGTGTGCAGAGGGCACCCACTGGGATGACTAGGGAAGACAAGCGGAGCATGTTTCTTCAGCGACATGATGGCGCCAATCAATCCGGCCTCGTGGAACTCTGAAGCGGCTAATCTCGGTTGAGCAGGGGCTTTGTATGCACTTTTCCTATTAGCCGGTTTGTAGTTCCCATCTGCTCTGACATCACGAGTATGCAAACCGATGGGAGCTGTAGCGACACATCTGCCTTTGATTGGCCGATCGAGCTGCACTCCTTACTCATGAATGGTACAAAGTTTAAAGAGATGCCCTGGATTGGATAATCCCTCCTTCCTCAAGAATTTTTAATGCAAGTGGCCAAACTACATACAGTATGTCAAGTTGCTCTGTAGTTCCAGAGAGTTTGTGGTTAGTCTCAGTGATGGAGAAAAGCTGGAAATTCAGGCAGGTGGCAATTGTGCAGCATGGGGATCGACAGGAACGGCCAATCTCATGGCAATCATCCTGAGTAGGCAACCCAAACTAATGCATAAAACCTAATGAGTCCAGAACCCCCTACAACTGCTCCATTTGCCTGGGTAAACTATCCAAGATAACGCCTAGTGCCTAATGACTCATGACCCACTGCCACAAGCCCGTTTACCTAGGCAAGCCATTCAAGCTACTCCGTGCTGGCCCCTGCCAGAATAAAGTCCCATTTATTTAACCCTTTGTTCTGACTGCTGTTTGTGATCCATGTGTAAATTGTCTGGTCTTCCGTGATAGCATGTATCAGCGCTAAGGTCTGTTCTATAGAGTGTGCGTGCGTGTCTGTGCGAACGCGTGTGCACTCGCCGCACATCTTTTGTGTCTATACGGTGAGCGACAGGCAAGTGGTCTGTGTGTTTGTGTGTGTGTATATGTGTGTGTGTGTTTGTGTATATGTGTGTGTGTGTGTGTGTGTGTATATGTGTGTGTGAGTTAATAATGTATTACATGTAACTGTTTTACGGGCCCCCACCCAATCTCATATTGGCCCCTGTGGTCTACTGGCCCCATTACATGTCTGTATGATGTGTGGTGCACCTGCTGGCTTACAGGACTCCTGAGTCTCCCGCTTGGTTGGTTTGGGGATATCAGCATGACAGGCATCTGAGGTAGTGTGTTCTGAGTCTTACTCACATACGATGCAGCGCCTCCACCCCATCAGGATCTCTGCGGCCGCAGGGGGATGTATCTGATGGAGACCTCCTCTGTGGTACCTCCTTCTGTAGAATGACTCCACACTCACACAGAAGGGTTGTGGTGAACAAGGGCATCTTTATTGTCATCTTTCCAGGCAGACTGCCCCTCATTGCGGTCGTGCTTAGCCGCTCATCTCTTTGCTGCACTCCATTGGGAAGGTTCCTTCTCTCCTAGTAGAGTGGCTCTCCACCTCTCCCCTAAGGGAGATTCACCAGCTTGTCTCTCTCTGCCACTTGAGCTGCACAGACTCACAGCTTTTGCATCAGACACTGCAACACTGTTGCAGACCTCCACATGACTCTCCTAAACACAGTCAGAACACAGACTGAACCACTAACTTTAGGCAGTACTGTGTCTTATATAGACTCAGAAACAGACTCACCTCTGTGTCACTAATAGTGGACACAAAGCATGTTGTCACTTCCTTTGTGTACATATGACACCTCACCAGGGTGTGAGGGCAAACCTCCATGATTGTTACTGGCAACCCTGCATACTTACCAGGATTACTGCCAGTATGAAGGAGATATGTACAGCAATTTTACACATGGCTACATACATAATATTTTTCAATTAAAAAAAAACATTGCACAATAAAAATAATTTTTATTTATTCAACTTGACACATACACATACAGTACACACATACACATACACACATACATACACACACACATATACATACATATATATACACACACACACACACGTATACATACATTTCAGCGGCGGTAGCGGCGCAAATTCTTTATTTTCCTCACCTCCCCCCCTGTCGGCCGGTTCCACGCTCCCTGCCGTGCGTGCGCGGCACCATTAGAAAATGGCTGAGTAACCTCAGCCAACTAAAACTGCCACGTGCGAGGACGCTGTAGCACGTACACCCAGTATAGAACCGGCCTAATACAGTATGTGTAATGCCCCAGCACTACTGCCTGTTAATGGACTGTTAAGTCTATGCTAACGGGACACCTGAAGGATGGTATTCTAATTAGCATTGTGGATCGGAGTTAATTTCAGGGGATATAACGTCAGTGATTGATTTAGGTAACAGGCCATTATGATCCCCGAGTACTGAGTACTGTAGATTATTAATATGTTTCCATTTCAATTCAGAAGATTTTGTATCTAGCTGTTATAATACATGGCAATACGAGTGGAATTTCTATCTCATGCCTAACACAAATTGACAACATGTGACTAAAAACAATGGAAAAAGAAACTAGTCTTTAGCTTCCTGAGCTAGATATTTCTTTTTGATTTAACCACAATAATAAAAATGGAAAAAAAATAAATAAATGTCACGTCCACTTCAATAAATCTGCATCAGAAGTACTGTAGAATCGAAAACAGAACTGTGGGTTTACAAGGCATGAAAGTCATACAGTATGCTTGGATTCCTGTCAACTCTTCTTTAAATTATTTTGTACTGAACCAGGTTTCATAATTATGAAAAAAAAAAGAGGATTTGCCGAATCATAATAGCGTTTAATACCAATGGCCAAAATTAAAAACTAAGAATAAATATAAATGTAGTTGGAAACATATTTAAGAGAACTGAATGTAAATATTCACGAAAGCTTTAAATTAAGCTATGTAATCATGATATCGTATATCCACTGAGGGTGCTGTTTAACTACAACAATAATTTATGTCCCCATATGACACTTGTAATATCTACCTGAGAAAGATCAAAGACAGACATTTAAGGGTTTTGGACTTTAAATTATGTAGCTATTACAGATGATTTGTTATGTTTCTAATGCTTTGCAGGCCTTCACAGCATTCAAACAGAAGAGGGACTAAATGAAATATTATTTCCTTTCGATTTTTAACATGACGCCAAACCAACATCCGAAAATAATATTGAGAATTTTCACCAAAATGAAAGGTGAACTTTAAAACAGATCTAATCTGAGCAAAGTTCATAGCTGAAATCGCACCCATTTTCCATATAAGAAAATATTTTCAGTAACACTAGATTGTAAAATCGTCTTTATTTATTCTGTGATTGTATTGTTACCTTATATGTTATTGTATTGTACCATGTCTGCTTTTCTGCCCACTGTCCCAGTAACAGTTCCTGCAGGCTGGTGTGAGGGAGATGTGTTACACAGTAGAGTGGCTATTTAGAATGTAATCTCAGCTTTTTAACACCAGCTCTTTAAGGCTGCGGTCCCAGTGACTGCTACAGCGCACGCCTCGGCTGTGCGTATAAGCACCGCCCCTCAGGGAAGTAAGTAACCTAGTGTTACGAAACGCGTTGGAAGAGAGGTGTCTATGCTCTTCTCCCCCCATCCTGAGTGATCGTGGACACTGTTTATTAGCCGCCTGCTAAGTATCCCTTCCCGCTGCCAAGCACTGCTGAACTGACACGCACGCTGTGCGTTCCACGAGAAGCATCGCGGAAGCTGCGGAGCGACTCGTGACGTCATCGCCGAGCGCACAGTGAGGAAGTGGCGGCAAACGGTACAGAGATCTACGGACGCTGAATCTTGCGGCTCCACTACCATCCAGAGAGCTGTGTGCTGTGGGGCTTTCTTCACAAGACACTCACCCACACTACCCCCAAACGGAGGATGCTGCAAAGGGACAGATAAGACGCTTCCTGATCCTCTGCATGCTGAGATCCATCCGAGGGTGCTGCACAGTGTCATCTTCTGGTGTGGTAAACCAATATACCAACTGCTTGTTGATTCTCACTTGATGTACGCAGATATATTTACTTTTAACCATAAAGTCACTATTTTAACCGTATTACACTATGTGCGTTGTGCGCCTTGTCTTTTTGTTTTTTGTCAATGAAGATCTTGTCTGCTATAAACACTGAGGACGGGTCATGGAAAGACACCAATGTAATTTGTTGCAAGGGGCAAATCTGTATTAGGCCATAAAAGTATTGTAGGCTAAATGTTTTATTGGCCGTGTTTTTCTTGGAGGGGGGTCGTCTATATCCAAATATGAATAAAACCATAGGTTTAGGCCCAATTTTGAGGGCTGAAGATTTTTCTATTTACATTGTCCTGTTCCATGTGTATATTAAGACTATTAGAGCACACAGTTCTTAGTGCTCACATGCTGCATATAGTAAAAAAACTAAATACGGCAAGCGAGAACTGCTGCTTTAACGCGTTATTTTGTACATTAACTTGCTTTAACAGGGGTAATATTGTTTGCTACATCTATATAAAAAAAATTCATATTAGAAAAATAGATGAGTTTTGCACAAATTGGCATAAAAAATAAACATTCACTTACAGTATTTGAACTCTACAAAAATCGACAGGTAGCGTTCTCGTGAATTCCAAAAGAATTTGCAGGAACGTTTGTGCAGAAAGGTAGGACAGGTTCACATACTGGATCAACAATGGTGTTGTAAATTGCAGGGGAAAAAAGACATCGTTATTGAACCTAATGTATATTCTCTTTCCCTCGAGCTCTCTAACTCTCTCTTGTGTTCTACTGCAGGGATGCTCAACTCCAATCCTCAAGTCCCCCCAAAACAGGACAGGTATTTAGGAAATGCCAGCTTCAGCACAGGTGACTCAGAGAGTTGGCTTGAGGGCTTGAGGGCTTGAGTTGAGCAGCCCTGCTCTTCTGAAATCCCAATGTATTTATAGTTGTGTAGCGGGTTTCTTTTATTTCCTATTGCTTGATTTCAATCCACCAGGCTAAGGTGGCATTATAACAGCAACACTGTGTGTACGATAGATATCTTACACAAGAGCCCTCATCTTGTACTCATTACAGGATAGGAAAGAACCAATTGTCTTGCTGACTTAATGGTCAGGGAATATAGATATCCCTTCTACTTTAAGGAGGCATTCCAAAGTATGTATATTTTTATATAAACACCAAACCATATATATGGTATTTATTGTCTCCCACTAATACAAACGAATAAACGAATTTATTGATATAACATTGACGTGTGTGATAAATATTTACAATGCAATAAAATCCTCTAGTGGCAGCTACAGAATACAATTGTGACACTTTTGTAATAGTCTATCAATAAACAGTATTTACGGTGTCTGGTATTTAATACAGTATAGCTAATCCTTAGCTTTCCACTCCGACCATAGGTTGTCTATGCTACAATTAACAGCATGACATATTTAGCTAATTATACCAAGTGAATACCGGTGTAATAGAGGTATCCAAAAAATGGTGATTATCCAAATGAGAAAATACTGTAGAGAAAAGACATATATCTCAGAGGCACAGTCTCACCTCATAAATCAAGAAACATATTCAGTATAATAATCTATCTCAGTTGACACTAATGTCTAACATTATTGATATCCACACAAGATGTTCCACACATGCATACAGAAAGTTTTGTGGTGAACACCCATAATGGGTTAAATCTAACTGGATGCAGTGTTATGGCAGCAAGAACGATTAGTGATAAATAATCAGCTACTGTAGGTTATATACTTAAAAGTGTAATGCTTTTTCAACAACCGCTAGACATACTGATCAGCAAACTATCTCAGTTGACACGAATGTCTATTGTGGTAATAACCACACAAGATGTATCACACATGCATACACAGTATCTTTTTGTGTACCCCCTTAATGGGTTAGGTATGACATTTTGTCAGATGCACTGTTGTGGCAGCAATAACGATTGGTTGTAAATGATCAGCTAGCTATAAATTCTTTAAAGTATAATGCTTTTACAGATAGAGACAACCACTGTACACACTGATAAGTGAGCTGCCTAAGCTGTTTTGGTATTGACCAATGTAGCGCAATAGAATAGAAGACATCGCCAGACAACCTGGTCTGTGGAGTGCCTTAGACGTAGCCGCCACCCACTAAGAACGCCACTGTCATGGCGTCTTTAAAATCCCTAAGCACGTTTCGTGTGGTTGCCCACACTTCGTCAGAGAGGAGAAGTCAAGTACGCAGCGTCTCCACGTCTTTAGGTACTCTGTATGGTAGGAGCATCTAGCCAGATACACCAATCCCACGGAGGGAAATGGGAGGTGTGTTAGTAAGGTGGCATTAACCTTTTTGGTGCAGAGATCAGAAGTAAGAAACTCAATTGCTAGTATAATGATTATTTATTTTTAGGGAAAAAACACTACAGAACAATGTGGATGTAGGAGACAAAACTAGCAAAACATACAGAAAGTATTACATACAGATGCAGCCAGCTTTATCTCCACCCTGCCCCACACTTGTACTGGTGAACCGCGAACCAAATGCAGAGGGATAACAGCAGGGGGGAATGGCCCATCAGGATTAGCACAGCGGGGATCCCTGCTTCTGAATGGGACTCCTGTTGTGTTAGTCCTACCGGGCTGCACCAGTCTGGAAGAGATGCGCAGTGAGAGCAGACAGAAGTGGTCCCACTCTCTCTGCGCACCTCTAACAGGCGATCCCATTGCTTTTATTTTAATGACATTGTATTGAAGCAGGGGGTCTCCGGAGCTGAACCGCATTAATTTCAGCCCCGGGGACCCCCTGCTTCCCGAGTTACAGGCCCCGTTATGGGGTGCCAGTATCTCCTACAAGTTTAAATGTCACAGTCAAGTGACACAGAAGAATTAAACAATGCAGGGAGATACTGGTACCCCATACCTGTAACTCGGGAAGCAGGGGGTCCCCCAGGCTGAAATGATTATGGTTCAGCTCCATAGACCCCCTGCTTCAATACTATGTAATAAATATAATAATAAAAGTAGCTTTATTACCTTAGTAGCTAGCCACTAAGGTAATGAAGAGGTTAAACCGAAGTACCTGGTTTGCTGGGGGTAGAGGGGTTGGGTGGAAGGGGTGGGTCGTAAGATGACGACTGCATTAGTAATAGGAAAAAGGATCCAGTTTACAATCTAAAAGGAAGGAGATAACACTGTAGCTTTTGTGGTAAAGACAAGAGAAATGAGAATAAGCATACTGTACATGAGAAAAAAATTTTTAAAGCATTTTTAAACATGTGAAGTATGGATCAGATCATTGATCATTGATAACAACAACATTAGTTGAAGTAAAGAAACAATAAATATGTCAATTGTTTCTATTCTTATTATTACCGTAGATTCAGATGTAACTATGTTTACTTTACACAATAGGTATTTATCTTTTTTGTCTAGTATACGGAAATCCCAAAATATGTATTTACTTCATACACGTTATGAAGATGCATGTTATCAAAGTGGAAAGGTTGAAACACAGCATTATGCTGTATATTCTCAATGTCACACTAGTTTAGCACATGGTAAAACAAAACAAGACAATAACACATATTTACTAATCTGTGCTATTTCGTAGGACACCATAGGGACTGTTCCATCAGTCAGGATTTTTATGGCATAGGAGCACTTAATAAATACGCCCCAAGCACTGAAAACCCTTTGTGGCCTAAGCTAGTAGCCTTCATAACTCACTTATCGAGGCTTTTTAGCTGTTATTGGCCAAAAATGCATACAGAAAGCCTCGATAAGTGAGCTGAATCGTCAATTTTTTCTGCCGCCAAAAACAAATCGCCAAGTGAGCGTCGATAAGCCACTTATCGGCAGGTTCGAAACTTGTACAATTCTAGTAGCATCAACAAGGTTATCAAGGCTAAACGAAGCTCCAGAATGGCGAATTACTCCCAAATTCCTCTCGCCAAAAAATGTTGGCGTGAAGTTTCCAAGAAGCTTCAGAGGCGGCGGCGAGAGAGTGAATTAGGAAAAAAAAAATGCATTTTTCTGCATCGGATTGATGTGGGGAGTCTCTGGAGCTGATACACATTAATATCTGCAGCGGAGACCCCCGGCATGAATCGGATGCATGAAAAATGCATTTACAGGCAACTTCATTACCTTAGCGTCTAACCACTAAGGCAATCAAGGGGTTAACCACCAGTGAGACGTGAGACATTTAAATGCATAGGAGAAACTGGCACCCCATAACAGGGCCTGTATCTCGTGAAGCAGGGGGTCCCCGGACCTGAAATCAATGCGGTTCTGCTCCGGAGACCTCCTGTTCACGTACACTAGTATTAATATTTTTATTAAAAGCCTGTGATCGCTGGTGATATATGCGCAGGGAGAGGCGGCTCTCTCTGTGCAGCTCTCTATGCAGATCGCTGCAGATCTCCGGGTGAGCCCTTTCGAGAGAGGCGAACATCACGTCGCTGCTCCTCGCCAGTTTTGGGCATTTTGCTAACGCAGGTCTTCGAAGCTTTCTGAATACTGTGAAAAAACTGGCAGCGTAACAGGAACGGCGAGTTGGTTTATGAAGTCTACTAGCACAGGCCCCTTAGTGTGATTTGCAATGCAAACAAATGAAGTGGTAACAAGCAGAATGGCGCAATTTTGCGCAATGTGGCACGGTATCTTGTGCTATATCTGCATGCACATGTAAAAAGCATGCACCTTTTGTATATGAGTTTCTAACAATGGCATTTTTAATAAGCACCGTGACTTACAGTATACTGCGGCTAAAGCAGGTTTACCTCCCAGGCAGCACATATGTCCCGGGACTTAATCCTTTCATAAACCTCTTTTATTATCTCCAGGGCATTTTCAAATGATAAATCCAACTGTGCTCCTGATCTTTTGAGATACCTATTAAATTATATTGACAGAAAGTAGTAAATTGCTGAAGCTGCTATATATATTCTCAATATGTTGCAGTCACGTAAGGAATATATATAAAAAAAAAGTCTGCATTCTGTCTTTGCATGCCACTAAAAATACTGTAGCAAGCATTTTTATTGAGAACATGCTATATATTTAATGACACCATATGGGGATTACGTACAGATATAGCAAGCGTCAGTCTTCGGCGCTGCTGCCGCACATGGTAACGAGACCACGGAGCTCATGGCGCCAACAGATTAACGCCCATTCAGAAGCACGAATGTCCCACAGCTCTGTCAGCCAATGACCGAGCCACCAGTTGAGTAACCTGTGCTGAAGCAGGGATATCCTTTAAAGCTGACCTGTTGGTGGCCTTTGAGGACTGGAGTTGGCCACTCCTGCTGCAGAACATTAAAATATTATTTTCAATCCAGTGAGAATCGTTAGAAAAACAGTAAAAATTCAACAGCGAAATAATTTCCCACAATCATTCCCTGGAACGGAAATTGTACGTGCTCAAAACATGAGATGCTCATTCACATTTTGGAAAAGGCAAGGGGGGGGGCAGAGAAAGAAGAGATTCCTGAAACTTCACAGTGGAGGTTAAAACTATTAGCTAAGAATGTGAGTTTTACGCATCGGAAAGACCGAGCTGCCCGTTTCCCCCCCGTGTGCAGAATGCTTGGAAAGCCTGTATCTGATAACTGAAGCCTTGAAGCAAATGTATCACAATGTGGTCTACACAACACAAGGTGAAGTTCCCTGGCAACAGCACCTATTGGAACATGTGGATTTTTCATCAAATATATTCCAAAAAAAAAAAGATGAACTATTTATATATTCATAGTCATTTGCCATTCATATTCATAGTCATAGCCATTCATAGTCAGTTCATATTAAATAGTCATTTACTCCAGGTTCCCTTATGACAGAATCACTTGAGGTATTTTTTGTTGTTGTTTCTAAATGACCTAGTTTGCTATGCAACACCAATTGCAGTTGTGTAACAACACTACTTTAATTATACGCATAGAAGTGGAAGTGTTGACATGTAATTAGGGGTTGCTAATGTTAAAAATCACCCTTGACTTGGTTATAACACATGGCATTTATTGGTAATGCAGATGGTGCTTTGTTGTGTAGTCACATTGTTGCTCTTGCATAATTCGCTTTCAGATGTCGGTCAAAGAGAAATATGTACTTTGAATACGTGCGTGAAGCATTCCCAACATTTCTTCCCTGTTGCCTGACAGTCGCATATGTCCCAGTTCCATATTTTTGTAAGGATGTATTGCATGGCAATAGACAGATGTAACAAGACTTACTGTCCCCCAAGCTGCGGCTGAAAAAGCTCATAGCCTGGGCTCTGGAGATAGCGCTTTCCCGGTCGCACTGTTTGGGGATCCATGCTTCTGGATGGAGCCACTCTCAGCTACAGTGCTCCAGCACCGGGGCTGCAGTGCTGCTTGCCCCAGCACCTCATTTATTAAGTCTTGCGAGATCTGTACTGTATAACCGGCATCTTTCTGCAAGAATGTTTTGAGCCATGGTTAGTAGACCTGTATTGCACATTAAACAAACATACTGTACATGTGCAAAAGAATCCCACATCAATGGCACCTAAGGGGTTACAATATACCTTAAAATATGCTAATCCTCTGGACACCAATGACTTTATAATCCATAATTGTAACCCAATGGTGTGAAACAAAAAAAAGGCCTGATCCTTGCTCCTGATATAAATAGTCATTTACTCCAGCGTAAACCTACGTAGATAAACAAAAAGTTTAGGACTGTGATTCCATTATCCCTCAACTTTTTAAAGAGCACACGAATAAGTCATTTAGTGAAGATTACTAATTTACAGTTTGTAGAAAGATTAATTATTCTCTCTTGTGTGATACATATGCCAACTCCTGTGTACTTACATGGACATAGGATGTTAATGGTCGTTCGGTGCTGGAAAGTGTCTTAAGGCATAGCCTCACTTAGTAAATATGGCCCATGATACCATTGCGTGTGGGAGCAATATCACGCCCCATTTTCTACACTTGTTCATTTTCATCTCTGCAAATATGTTCCCGCATAAATGGCAGTGTCGCAATCAACATCACAAATATACAACAGCTGTCTCCTGCTAGTCAGGATATCGTTTTATTTATTTAGGATTTGAATAATCTCAGAAAATGTATACATTTTAACAGTTCTCACTGTCATCTAAAGAAAGAAAAAAAAAGATTAGTTTGCCTATAAACCTAAAGTCTTACAGGTTTTCGTTGTGTCCACCTTTTGCCAGGTCTATCCCCAATTCCTGGTGCCATCTGCAGTAAATATCAGTCCTACAGTTGCGCCGATCAGTATTCTAAAACTTGTCTTAAACTTGCCTTGAAAATCTGGGGCAAATCTGGGGCTATCACCAACATGACTCAGGTACATGCTGGGTACATGCTGCAACATTTCAGTAACATTTCTGCAGAGACTAATGGCCCATCGGATTAACACAGCAGGGGTACCTGGCAGGGACCCCCGCTGTTAATCCGATAGGCCATTAGTCTGTCTGCAGAAATGTCACTGGAATGTTGCAGCATGTATCCAGCATGTACCTGGGTCCTTTTGGTGATTGCCCCAGGTTTGTTTTAGAATACTCGTTGGCACTACAGTAATTACCAACATTAATTCTATGCTAATCCAATTTACACAGAGCACGTGCTACAGTACAGTACATGTGCTCTGATCCTAGCTTCTCAAACCTCTTCATACGTACTGTATGCAGAGACTTAATAGAACGACCAGGATTTCACACTGTAACATTTACATTGTTTTGCTCAGTATTGTGGAAACTATGCTCAACTATGCAGAAATTAATCAATTGCAGGAAAGGGCTTTCCCCAAAAAAGAATGCCAGAAAAGACCAAAAGGAATGGAAAAAGGGCTGTGGTACAGAACGCAATAACAAACTCTATTTCCCACAGTTCTGTTGCCTGACATGGTATGTACGTTTTTAATTGCTTCATAAACTCTTATTTGGTAATAAAGATTACAAAGTTAAGGTTTCCAGTTTGCCCAGGACAGCTCCCCTAGGTCTGCTTGTAATTGTTGCATGCTACACTTACCAAAAATGTCTGGGATAGAATCCTCTTGCCATCTGTAACATCAAGCACAACAGTTTCCATGTGAAGATTTTTTTTTTTTCTTCTTCTAAGGACAAATTGACCACATACATTTTTGTAGGGAATAAAAGGAGGTGAAGAAGATTAAACACTGTGTGTTTGTTATTAAAACAAAGGGAACTGCTGGATATCCAAACATTAGGATGCCTTGAAAACTGGGTGTGGATCTAGACAGAGAGATAATTGTCTGTTAACAGGGCCCCAAAAAAAGAAATTTTGTTCTATTATGGAACATGTTTAACTAAAGAGATACAGGTGACATTTCAGTATTACAGAAACTGGTATGGAAACACATATAGTTAGATACATACAAGGCACAGAATATACCACTTTAAATATATCTATTGTTTTCTTTTTTCATTTGTCTCTATCATTCTTTCTTTTTCTCAGTCTTTATCATTTTAACTTTCACTTTGGCATTGTGTTTATCTCTCTCTTATTTTATGCTACCCAGATTTGCAGTGATCAAAGTGGTAAGAGATTTTCCACTTATCATACTACTGGAGTAGAAACACCCGGTCTAATAAGCCTTAACATCACCTAAAATGTAACTCCTAAAATATTGTTCAGTTTCTCCAATGCACAGCTCTTATTTTATCTTAATTATTGAAATTTACTGATTTACTGTAAATTGAAGTGACTACTAAATAGAAAATTGCAAATCCGCCCAAATCCGTTTCCCGGATTTTCTCAAGATCTCCCTCCCCCCCCAAATCTGTTTTGCAGTGTAAAATCCGTGGTTGATTTTAATATGCGCAGATTAATCAAAAACCACCATTGGATACAATCCGTTAACGGATTTGTAAAATCCAATCCTCCGATTCAGCAATCCGTTGGCGGATTCGTAAGAATGGAATTCTGCAAATCTGTCCACAAGTTGCGGAATCCGTGGGGTGTAGTGTTAATAGTAATAAAAAATCCGCAAAACAGGAATCGCCCTTTTTGAGATTGATCCGTGGACTAAAGGAACCGGCCGATCCGCTGCGGATCCAAATTCGCCCCAAAATGCGCCCCAAAATTCGCCCATCTCTACTAGTAAGTGATACAATGTTGTATTTTATAAGCAGTATTATTGCAATGGTGTGGCTCTAAACAGTAGAGATTTGCGTATTGTTCACTGACATTTGACTCCGGATGGGGCCCCAGATGTTTTGACCCTTTGCAGCCACCGTCGGGAGTGGGACACGGGAAGTGCAGCGCTACATCCGGACGCGGAGAGAGTTTGCTGCAATACCACGAGTCCTGCACTATATTCCCCAAAGACTGGCTTTTTACTTTATCTACAGCGCAGCTCACTGGTTGAGATAGCGTTGCTGTTTTTTGTTCTTTATATTTATTTGAAATAAAGACCTTGGCCGTGACCTTCTGGGCTTAGAACCTTCTTTATCACTTTGGAGTGTGAAATCACCATCCCACCCCGCTTTGATTTCCTATCCGGGGACTACAGGAGGAGCAACAAAAGATACCTTTCCAAGTGTGCACTCACACTTGGCCGTGTGAGTACCAATACCTGGTTATTTATTTTCCATCACTTGACACTGATTCATGTTTTGACCGTAGACTCTTAAAATCTCTATTGGGGAAGCGGGACTGTCCCCTGGAGTCCAAAGAAACCACCCCAAGGAGTGCACGCACACATGCCCGTGTGAGTGTTTATGGTATATTCTAACCCTGTTTTTTATCCCTTGAAACACCATAAAATTGTGAATACATTCTGTTCATATGTCTATTCATTTATTCTGAGGGTGAGACCACACCAAAGAAGAAGGAGAAGAAGAGCGCAGATGCAAAGCAATGAACGAATTTACAAGACAGAGAAGAGAAGACCTAAAGATACCTTGATGCGACAGCATTTGCACAAGGCCGTGTGAGTGTTAAGAATTATTATACACCTAAAAACTCCACCTTTATTGCTTCAGAGTCTAACACACCTGAACCAGACTGTATTCCATTTTACCCTTCCACCTGTGCTCCCCCATCCCTTTCTCTTCTCTCCTCTACTTTTAAGGATTCTGGGTAGATCCTTTTTTGGGGTTGTTTGAGTCACAGGAGGAAAAGAAGCGGAGGGCCACCTTGCCTACTACCAAGGTTGTTATTATACCTTATCCCGCACTTACTATACACACAGGGAGCGCCCGGGTATTTTGTTTTCTATTTTGACTGTATGTATGTATATATACAGTGGTTGACAAATCACCCAAAAATCTACTCGCCGAACCAAAAAATCTACTCGCCACCTAGTCCTGTCCCCCAATCCCGCCCTGCTTGGGCGGCCATGAGGAGGTCGCCACGGGGTCAAATCCAGTCGCCACGGGCCTGTAGTTGAATGGATTTGTCGAACACTGTATATATATATAAATATATATATATATATATATATATATATATATATATATATATATATATATATATATATATATATATATATAAATATATATATCCCCTAAAATACGAGAAGAACAATCTGTGCACAAAAAAATTGCATCCTTGAGATACCTGGAAAATATACTAATAGGAGTCATTTGCATATCTGATTGCCATATTTCCCAGGTATGCCCATTTTTGTGAACTGCTGCCTCTCCGCATGTTTTTTGAGTATATATATATACTGTATGTATTGTGGCAGGACGACCTTGCGGCAGGGTCAGTAAGATGCTAAGACACTGTGTAAAGCTTAACTGTAGTGGTTTTTTTATCCAGCAGACAAATAAGCATCAGGTGCACTGTCCCTTTAAATCAAAACAACACATAAAAATAACTCCTATTCCTTTAGGGAAAGCTAACTACACCATAGCTCTCGCCCTCACTAACTGCATGCCAGCTATGCTGGTTCCTAGCCAAAAACATGCTCTGGCAGTGTAACACAGTCTCTGCATACAATAATAGGGGTGTTGCTTATCTTAGTCCTTTTGGAGCAGACATCCCTGTTTCAGCACGGTCTCTCCTCCTTTCTTCCTAGGGGAACTCAGCCCCACGTTGAGCCCAAAGAAACTCCACTGTAGGGGAGCACTTCTATCCTTTCCCCCCCCCCCCCCTTATCTGGGGAAAACAGTCTCTATCTTGCAGCTTCCTGTGTCTTTTAAAACACTTCCTCGTTTAGTTCATTCAGACCAGGCTGATTAATTAGGCAGCAGCGGCATTAGCCATTCCAGTGAGGATTAACTCTCTATGAGCTGGAAAACTACACTTACTGCACTATTCCAGCACCTAGAGATACCTGATGGTATCACAGTATATATATATATATATATATATATGCAAATACAACTGTCGTAACAGCTGTCTGTGGGTGGTTTTCTGGGTATGCACCTTAACCCTGGCTGTACTCAAAGCTGTGACCATGCATCAAGTTTAAGCCTATAGGGAACCATGTTAAAAATGGTTTTTGAGGCAAAAAGTGGCACTGTGTGCTCATTTGCATGTCATTTCCCAGAATCCCTTGCTGTAGTTGAAGTGCTGTATGCTGGGTGATAATGGTGAAAGGTGGGGTTGCAGACCTGCCTAAGACATGCAGATGAGCATACAGTTGTATTTGCATATTTGCATATTTGCATATTTTCATATTTGCTTTCCTGTGGAGGGTTTTTGTCCCTTTTTTTACTCACCATAACTTAACTCAGTATTATGGTATATATATATATATATATATATATATATATATATATATATATATATACCATAATAATATATATATATACAGTGCTTGACAAATCACCAAAAAATCTAATCGCCACACAAAAAAATCTACTCTCCACCTAGTACCAAACGTGTGCTGCTTGGGCCAATAGGAGCTCACCACGATGTTAAATCCACTCGCCCGCGGCGAGCAAATGTATAGGTTTGTCGAACACTGTATATATATATATATATATATATATATATATATATTTTTTTTTTTATATATATAGTCAAATAAGGCAGTTGGCACTCCAATAGGTGCTGGTAAGCCACAGGTGCACGTCCCATATAGAGAATGTAATTATACGTTACCGTTCCAAGGATTGGTAAACAAGAGACAGCACTCAATGTTGAAAATCAAAGTGTATTAGTGATAGCAAAACTACATCCAGAAACCCGGTAACGTATAACTATATATATATATATATATATATATATATATATATATATATATATATATATATATATATTCAACAGTACAACTTAATGCGGGTCAAGATCATGCCAGGACGCAAGATGCAAAACCTGTGCAATGTTCCACACAGCGGGCACAATACAAATACCACACAGGAATCTGGAGTACAAAATCAGAATCCTCCAGCAATGTTCCTCCAGCAATGTCATAAACCTCATGTGAATGAAATACCCAGCGGGCTGCTACTACATAGACGAGATGGGAAAGGGGCTAAACAAGAGAATGAATCTGCATCGCCACAGAATCACATGTAGAACAAGAGACAGTCCTGTTGGCGAACATTTCTCTGACTCTGGCCATAAAATGAACGATCTGAAGGTGGCCATACTCAAACGTAATCTTAGAACACCAAAAGAGAGATGGTTGAATGAATATAAATGTATGCAACTGTTCGGGACACCTAGCGGTGGCTTAAACTGAGACCTCAGTTTAATGAGTCACTAGCCTGACACAAGAGAACTCTCTTCCCATGAGTGCTAACGGCCATGTCTATATATTCGGCGCTATATGAATGCACAGCATACAAACGTACAATGTAATTCTATCCCAATATACCAATAGGACCACATAGTATCTACACAATTAATAGTAATGCAACACCCTCTTACATTTCTACACCTACCCACACCATTGGTATACACTCCCACTCCACACACACCTTTTGTAAAGCGCTGTACACTGGCGACACACTTTATTCGAGCTCGGCTAGTCCCTCGAATTCGGGTATACTCGGGTGTATTGAGGTTTGTGACTGTTTTCTGCCCGAGTGCATTGCGTTATTTTCCAGGCAGGGATTGAAGCATTTTATTCCCGCTGGCTGCAATACTGCACAGTATATATATATATATACTGCATTACAATTCATGAATTTATGTCATCTGGTAGACACGCGAAGCATTGCAGCCTATTAAATCCTAATCATTATCATTTAACAGATCAGCCGCCCGTCAGCCAGGCATGAACCATGGCTGGGAAGGCAAACGCAACGGGGCTTGTCTGAGGTGAGGAGCGGCGCATTCCAGGTATCTGCCAGGTACATACTGGGTATTTGCTCGAATAAAGTGTGTCGCAGCAGTATACACTGTGGGTGCTTTATACATTTATATTTACACACACATATACACACATATACACACACATGCATACACACACACATACACAAACACATACACACACATACTCTTACATCACTAACATTCAGGGACCACCTAACACCTTAAGTCATAAATTGCATACTGCACAGGGGGAGGGATAGGCTTCAGTCACAGATACATTCCAGGATGCACTGTTTCTATGTAAAAACCTTTCTTGCTTTATTCATTGCGACATCGCCAGAAGGAGATCAGCGTATCTCGTAAGCTCGCACAAATAAAAGCATTTCGTTAGCCACAGAATGGTATTGTCGATTTGATTTTGTTACATATATATGTAACAACCCTTCCCTACCCTCAGGGAGATTTGGCTGAAACGGGGGTTATGGTGCTAACCTGTTAGGCTTACAAGAGGCCTAAGCCTCCGCGCTGGGAGAGCCTGGGGTGACCGGTGCAGCGCCTCCTATATGGTATGCCTCCAGTCCACAGGGTAAATCCTGAATGACTGGACCTCCTCTTCCTGCAGTGTTTATGTAATTCAACTATTTATGGGTTTATGGGAATCACAACACATTTATCACATTTATCACGACACAAATTTATTCCGTAAACACATAATTTTTTTATAAAAGATATATTGATGACCTGATTATGGTGTGGGAGGCGGATGATAATTCACTTCTCACTTTTATTCACAATCTTAATACTAATGATTTAAATTTACGCTTCACTTACGATCACAATATGCACCACATCAATTACTTAGATGTGACCCTGTACATCGACAATCATAAAACAATTCAAAATGATATTTTCAGAAAAAAATCATTCTAAAAACTCCCTTCTTTGAGTTGCCATCCTAGTTCTTTGATCAAAAGCATCCCTAAGGCTCATTCCGTGAGATTGAATAGGTTGTGTTCGGACAGTGAGATGTTTCTTTTACAATCACGAGAAATGACGGATAGATTTTGGCCAGAGGCTTTAAAAGTAATGATATCCATGAAGCTTTTATTCATGCTGATTCCTCAGATAAAAATTAACTTATGAAACAAAAATCTAAACATCCACAATATTGCCCTATGTTTATAACCACGTACAACAGACAAGCACAATCTATTTGCGCTATCATTCAAAAACACTGGAACACCTTATCATTGGACAAAGATATTGCCATGATGATACAAGGTGACCCTAGATTTGTGTTTAGAAAAGCGAAAACACTTCCAGATCTTTATACTCCAATTTATGGGTTATTCCTAATGGTTTCTTTGGTTGTGGAAGGTGTTCCATATGTCTATATGCTCATCCCATCAAATCTATAGCATATAGTAAATGTAATTATCGCATTAACAGTTTTTTAAACTGTTGTACTAGTTTTGTGATATATCTTTTACAATGCGGCTGTCGTGAACAATATATAGGCCGCACTATAAGACCTTTAAGGTCTAGCATTTAAGAGCATGTACGGCTTATAAAAAATAAGGATTTATCACATCCAGTGGCCCGTCATTTCTCGTCCTGTCCCCAGGGGGGACTCGCAATTTTAATTATTTTCTGGGATTGAATATATTCCATCTCCGCCCAGAGGGGTGAAAGACTAAATTAACTAAACAAGAAAGAGATGTTTTGGATATAAACCATGAACACTTTGAACCCTTTGAACACTTTGAACCCTTTTGGCATTAACATAGAATGGGAACATAATTTTTTTTTGACTAATTAATAGTTCCAATTCAAAGTGTTTATGGTGTCTATCATGTTCTTTATATGTGTTATATACAATATGTTTATTATTTGCAGGTTTTGGAGTTACTTCATACAGCTGCGCCAGCCTTTATTCTAAAACTTCTCGGAGTCGTTGTGGTTGCATCTCCTGTATTCCACGCTCAATAAATTGTGCACCCCCCGTGTTCATGCTGCATTCGCGCCGCCCAGCACCCGCGGTTGATTCGCGGTTGATCTGTTTAATTATAATGGTTTGGATTTAATTGGGGACAATTCTTCGCGTATCCGCCAGGTGGCAGATATTCATGAATTGTAATTAATTCTAATGTGTACAGTACATGTGCTACAGTAATGTGTCGACTTGCATGTGTTCAAAAAAAAACCACAGTGGTCCATTGTGAATTGACCTTGGTACTGAAGTTACTGTATCAATGTAGGCGTTTCATAATAAAAATTCAATCCCTGTGTCTTTTTTACATTATTTCTCCTGTCCTGCACCATTGTCGACCGGACGGATGCATTGAGTACACCGCAGTACATGTGCAAAAGACCTGACTGTACGTATGCATTTTTAATATGTTCTGCAATTAATACAGCAGATGGTAAAATGGCCACAGTTGCTGAAATCTATCAATATTTTATCTCAAATTATGACTTTTACAAATTTTCACCTGATGCTCGTGTGTGGAAGCGTGCAATAAGGAAAAAGTTAAGTAGCGATCCGTGTTTTTTTCGTATTGCCCCTGCACACGGAGTTAGAGAGGGTATTGGTGTGTGGTGACAGATTTTTCCAGTACAGTATCTTTGATCATGGAGACTTTAAAAAGAGAAAGGTCATGTTAAATCCAAATAAGATTCGTCAATCCCAGGCCAGCAATGTAACAGCGCCTGCTGTCAGTGAAAACCTGGTGACCGGCAACCCTTGCTATCTGTCCCCGCCAGGATACCTGCAAAACTTCCAGCCTGAGCCAGATTTCACGTACAGATACTAGCAAGCTTGCATGTACCAAAAAGATTTCCAGCTTCATCAGCTGTCAACTATAGGTGTAGCGGGCCCGCTGTCACCTGTCAACTACGTGTATAATGAAGACAACGGGACTGACAGTGGCTCAGCACCACCCGTTTGAAAAAAGTCTATAATGAAGGTAAATACAGTATAATTTACTACAGTAACTACCTGTATTACACTACCTGTATTACACTACGTGTATTACTTACACTACCTGCAGTTCAAGCTGCTGTATTTTATTATTTTTTAAAAAATATCAATACATTATGCACACAGACAAGTGATAAGTTACTGCAGATCGATCTGTTCTCCTGTAATCAATCGCTTTGCTCATGGTTATTTAGTTCTATTATTTTATTCACAATTTTAGAAAATGAAGTCCAGCAATATGATTGGCTGAGCAGTTTCTACAGTAGATACTGAACAATTGGTGGACAGCTAGGCGCGTGCGTTTATGTCTCATGGTACCTTGTTGAAACACTTATGCATATCATCACATCCCCACCCCCACTCACCTCGCACGCAAAGTCTTACTACAGTATCAAGACAACTTTAATGCAACCACTTATCAACACCCACTCCCCCCCCCCCAGCCATTCATGAAAATTCTTGTAGCCTTCTTGAAGGAACCATTATGTGAAATGTTATACAGTACTTACTGTATGCTGTATAAAATGTGACACAATGAAACAATGAAACAATTTTAAAAATTCAACTTTTTTTTATTTTTTTGGAGTAAAAACATAATTTTAAAACTTTTGAACAACAGAACAATCAAGCAGCAGCAATAACGGAAATATATATTATGTTGAACCAGTAATCATTTTATTTTTCCTCTGAAAAGAAACTTTGTCATCAAGCGGAGAACGGCAAATGGAAGGATTTCGATGGACCTACAGTATAATATCGCTTTTTTGAAACGTTGCCTGCGCATTGATGAATCTGATTTAAAAATCCATGTACTGGAGGCAACAATTTAGTGACAGTGCAATTTTTATCGATTAGGATAGAATAATTGTGAGCTTTATAGAAAACCTTAAACAGTACGCTGCTGTTTTCATATTCAATACTTTTTTACATACTGTAATACAGTACACTTGCACGTTTAATAAACTCTTATAAGAAACCACCAAAAATAAAAAGTTATAATCTTTTATTCTATACAGTATGTATTTTTTCTACAGTATATGTACAGTATTATATATTATTATATTATGCTATGTATAATATACTGACATATATTCAGTCAGTTTGAATGGGACTGCCAGGGACCCCCGCTGGTTTAATCCGATGGGCCATTAGTCTGTCTGCAGAAATGTTGCAGCATTACTGGGGCATTACTGGGGTATTGCCTCAGATTTTCCCAAACAAGGGTTCAGATACTCGTGGCTGCATCAGTACACATTGTCTGTTCTGCTTGTTATATTTGGACTAAGGATCATTAATGGATATTACTCACGGATACTCCTTGGGACTTTAGAAGCAACCTTCAGGACCTAGGTCCTACTTTGTGTCAACTCACAAATATTAGTAGTCCAGACAAACATGTAGAAACATATCTTGTTATGGGGGGAAATCATTCTAATGTACTGTAGGAATGCAGCACAAAATTATGCACTCAAAATTTATTGCTCTCAAAAACTCATCATGTTTGCAGGATTGTTATATGTATACACCCACAGGCACTCCTTCTAACCATTGTGGTAAAGCACTGCCATCTACTGTACTTACTCCCTCACCTGCTGTCTCTGTAAGTCTCCTAACATTCCACTTAGATTGTAAGCTCTCCGGGGCAGGGATTTCCTTTTCGATGATCTGATTTTGTCTGTTGCACTTATATTAGGATTCCCTGTATTCTCTCTTTTATAAGACACTCAGTACACTGTGAATACTACAGTATATAAGATATGCATACATACAGTACATGCATACATACAAACATAATTACATACATCAGATGTAGTTAGAGAAGTGAAAACTTGAGGTTAAGTTAGGAGAAGGGGGAAATTAGATGTGTGGAAGCAAAATATTTTAGTGTTCCTGGATTTAGATTTTTGTTTTTTTTGTCACCAGAGTAGAAGGACATTGCCAGAGGTATGCACTGAAGATTGGTTTCACAATGAAGAAAGGAGGTTCTCCTTCACTTCAACTTGGTGGATTGTTTGGGGGGATGTGTGGCTACTGTTCGTGCCAGCTGATCGGGTATGGTGGTATCTTCTCATGGTAAGAGACGCAGCACTACAGCCATATGGTGAGTGGCAGAGTGCGTGCAGTCCTCTTTTTGGGGGCAGAAGTACATGCACATTAGTGCTTTAGCCCATGATATCCTACAGTTTTCTGACAAAAGGTGAGATATATGTACACAATAAACGTCAAAGTAAAATCTAACCTAATTTACTAGTTTGAGTACAGTATATTAAATGTGATATTACATGATAAATAGTATATGAGGTTGAAAAGGCATATGTTCAAGTTCAACTTATGTTAAATTTACAGTAGATTACCAATATTTATCCTATATTTGTATTTACAGTATTTGATCCAGAGGAAGGCAAACAAAAAAACCCCAGTGAATAATTATCCAATGATATCTCATAAGAGGGAAAAAATAAATTCCTTCTTGACTCCAATAAGGTATAGGAGCTGTTAAAAACAAAAATAATATATGTCACTTATTATTGATTTAAAAATTATCACTTGAATTTTCTATTACGTTGTCATATTTCTTAATGGAAATTGAATGCCTGTCATATGTCTGTAATATAATCTTATAAAGGTCACATTTTCTTCATTTGAGCTGAGACATTCTTTGACTAAATAATACATTAAACTGTTGCACATTCCCCACAAGGCAAACAAACCTTCCCCAGCTAGTAAAGTTGCTTTTAATGTTACATATGAATTGATTCTGGAAACTTTATGAAATGCGTAAACTGTGTAGTTTAATCAAGGGATAAAAAGGGCACGGATGGAAAATTGTTGTGGTGTAGTGAGTAATTCATAGTGTGACCCCTCTAGCAAACAATGCAAGACATATGAGTCAGTGCTGGTGGCATGATGAGCGTGATGGAGAATGAAATATTAAGGTCACTTCAAAGCAGTCTGGGAATGCATGAATAAAGCAACATGGCATAGCCTAATTAGGAAGATTTACTGTTACAACAACCAATTAGATATGCTGTCTGTAGACATGTAAAGGGATGCAGACTTTATATCTGTGTGAAATGGTTCTTCTGCGTTTCAACTATCAATAAACGCATTAATAACCATGCAAATGTACTTGTTTGGCAAAATCTGTAATATACATTGAACTATTTAGCCAGTGGAGTTACAAAAAGAAGTATATGTTTACATCTGTAGCTGGCTCATTTTATGCTTCAGGAGATTTGTACAGTAACACAACAATTGTATTGCTTTTGCATACCTCCACGATTTTCAGATGTGTTTTTGTTTCTTGCCTTAAAAATATGTATGCATGTATGTATGTAAATATATATATATATATATATATATATATATATGTAACCCATGTCCCTGCCCCCCCCCCCAGACACAGATAGCATATCTGGGGTGTAGTGAGGGCTGGCTACATGTACTTGGTGGTGCATACCTGCGTGGAACAGGAGGGCCTGAGTCTCCCGCGGTGGTATTGGGGACAACAGGACAGGCTTCTTGGGTAATAGCCTTCAGTCTTTAGTGGTGCAGCACCTCCATTCTCTATAATCCCCAGGGATATGGGGTAGGACCCTTACAGAGAAAGAACCCTGGTCCCAGGGTGAATGCTCCAGAACTCACACACAGTCTTATGTAAAACAGCAGCAATGTCTTTATTCTTCGGTAACACAGTGAGGTAGTGCACAGCATTTCATGCAAAGAGTAGTTCATATAAACCGTGCTCCCAAGGTACAGGCGTCTCTCTCCTCTCCTTTCCTCCAGATGTATGCTTCCCAGCAGGATGGGCTGAAAGGGGCCTCAATACCCCTGCCTCCACCCCACAGGGTAGGCCCTAGGGGTGAGGCTAGATATCCTTCCCCTCACCCCCCTAAATAGGGTGAGGGGCAGTGGTCCACCTCTATAGTCCTGTCCGCTCTACTCAGAGGGGCTCTGAGGTCTCTCCTACAAATATCACTCTCACATTGAGCAGGGCCTCTCAGGTTAGGCATGCGCTCTGCTGGGTCTTACTACACATCAGACCAGCACTCTTCTCCGCTTCAGGACATCACTTCACATACTCCCTTCAGGCTCTCCACAGACTGCCAGTCCTGACACTCTGCTCTCCAGACTCTGCTCCAGCTCAGACTGACATTCTCACAGAACTGAGCATTCTGAACTGCCACCTCTTTCTCTCTTGGCTCTCACTCAACTCGCAGCACGAACTGACAGAACCAACTGACTCAGACACACACAAGACAGCCCACTAAATAGAGTCAGCCCTGCCCCTCATGATGTCAGCAGTACCTCCCCTCTTTCTAGGCCTGCACAGAGTCAGGGGGCCCACCTCCATCACTCCAGGCAGGGCTTAAAGGGGGGAAAACCCATGGTTACTACTGGCACCTGCCCTTACCAGGGCTTACTCCAGTAGGACAAGGAAAAGTAGCCCGCTCTTACTTACAATATACTTACTTATATATATATATATATGTATATATATATATATATATATATGTAGAGGTATCAGTACTGTGTTAGCCGAGCTTCAATAATCAAAAATAAATAGATGATACCGTTCTGTGGCTAACGAAATGCTTTTATTTGTGCGAGCTTTCGAGATACACTGATCTCTTCTTCCGGCGATGTTACAATGAATGAAGCAAGCAAAAGATATACTTAAAAACAGTGTCTCTTGGAATGTTATCTGTGGTAGTCCTTCCCCCAGTGTGGATGTGTTTTATGGCTAGAGGTGTCAAAAGGTTCCTGAAAGCAAGTGATGTAAGAGTGTTCGTGTGTGTATCTGTGTGAATATAAATGAATGGAGAGCCCACTGTATATACAGTGCTTTACAAAAGGTGTATGTGGAGTGGGAGTGGATATAAATGGTGTGGAAATGTGAGAGATTGTAGCACAACTAAAAGTGTGTGTGGATACTATGTGGTCCCTCTAGGTGTATAGGGATGGAAAAACAAGGAGTATTAGTATGTGTAAGAGACAGCTGTGTGTGCATACATATAGCACAGTATGTACAGTCATGGCCTATAGTGCTCATGGGAAGAGAGTTCACTTGTGTCAGTAATGACTCATAAAATTTCGATCTCTGTTTAGGCCACCGCTATGTGTCCCGAACAGTTGCATAAATTTGTATTCATGCAACCGTCTCTCTTTTGGTGTTTTAAGATTACCTTTGAGTATGGCAACCCTCAGATCGTTCATTTTATGGCCAGAGTCAGAGAAATGTTCGCCGACAGGACTGTCTCTTGTTCCGCGCGTGATGCTGTGGTGATGCAGGTTCATTCTCTTGTTTAGCCCCTGCCCTGTCTCACCAATGTAGTAGCAGCCCCCTGGGCATTTCATGCACATGATGAGGTACACGACATTGCTGGAGGAACAGGTGAACCTTCCTCTGATTTTGTATTTCCGATTCCTGTTTGGTATTTGTATTGTGTCCACTGTGTAGAGCATTGCACAGGTTTTGCATCTTGGGTCCTGGCATGGTGTCGTTCCGCATTCAGTTGTACTGCTGAATACTTTACTCCTCACCATAATATTCTTGAGATTATGGGGTTGTCTATATGATAATAAGGGTGCTTCAGGGAAGACCTGTTGCAGTCTTGTATCTTCCTGGAGGATGGGTTGTAGTTTCCTGGCGATCTTGTGTAGGGCTCCTAGGTGTGGGTTATATGTGACCACCAAAGGTACCCTGTCGCTTGTCTCCTTCTGTTTGTATTCAAGGAGATCACTTCTTGGTATTCTGGTGGCTTTGTGAATTTGCTGGTCTACAATTCTGTGGTTATATCCACTGTTTATAAAATCTGATCTCAAGGCTTTAATCCGCTGGTCTCTGTCTGCTGTGTCGGAGCATATCCGGTTGTATCGTACGGCTTGACTGTAGATGGTTGCATGTTTGGTGTGTGTCGGGTGGAAGCTGTTGTCCCTCAAATAGCTGGCTCTCTCTGTAGGTTTGCGGTATACAGAAGTCTGTAGTTGGTTGTTCTTTATAGTAATGGTGGTGTCTAGGAAATGCACTTCATCCGGGGAATGGGTGAGTTTGAGGTTGATGGTCGGGTGGAACATATTGAAGTTGTCATAGAACTGTAGGAGGTCCTGTTCGCCAGAGGTCCAAATCAGGAGTATGTCATCGATGTAACGAAGGTATTTAAGGGGTTTCAAGTGACAGGTGGAAAGAAAGAAAGTTACTTTCCAGTTTTGCACAGAACAGATTGGCATACTGTGGCGCCATCCGAGTACCCATAGCGGTCCTGGTTGTCTGGAGGTATGTGTCATTTCCAAATGTGAAGTAGTTATGGGTCAGAATAAATTCTATGCATTTAGTCACTGTCTCTGTGAGTGGCTCCTGCGGTCCCAGAAAGTATCTGCAAGCTGAAATCCTCATCCTCGTGGGGGATGTTTGTATAAAGTGACTCTACATCCATAGTTGCTAGTAGTGTTCCTGTTGGGAGGGGGCCAATGGCATTCAGTTTGTTTAGCAGGTCGGTGGTATCCTGGATATAGCTGGATGTGTTCCTGACAAGTGGTTTTAGAATGCCCTCCACCCAGCCAGAAATATTCTCGGTAAGTGTGCCAGATCCAGAGACAGTAGGAGGGCATTCTGGTAAGTGCATCTGCAAGGGCCAAGCTTTATGTATCATGTGTATAGTATTACACATGGAGCTACTCATACAGATGCACCGGCCGTTATTCGAACAAATCACAGAGCCGTTTTCGTGTGCACTCACCCCAGGCACACGTTTGATCGCGGTTGCTTTGTTTGAATTTCATGGATTCTGTTTCTTTGTGTGCAATGAAATGCAATGAAATGAATGAATTGTAATGTGTACAGTACTGTGCTACTGTGTCAATTTCGCGTCTAAAGGCGGTACGGATGGAAGAAATCACGCGCCATGACATTGGTATTCCGAGGTATACAATTCGTTGGTTCGTTAATCAGGTGTGTTTTAAGGTGTATGTGTATAAATATAATGTTGTCGTCACACATCTCTGCCCCACCATAAAAAAAAAAAGAGAAAGAAAGAAGAACTGGAACAATGAGATGTGTGTGCAAACCAACATGTATCAAGATGTCGATACAGTACATTTAATGTATTCCTGCTTGGAATGTTGATGTGTGCTCACAAGTAAGTTTTATGACCCAGAATTTGTGAAACATACCTCAAGAACCTCAGTAGCCTTGATCTGAAGCAGGAATGGAGTGGCCAAGTGGGAAAGGGATGTTCCATGTTTAAAAATCATGACTGGTGGCACCAAGTTTATTCTATAGAAGGACAACAGAAGAGGCCTCCAACCACCCTAACCGTTATATTCTCAACCGGCCATGGTGTTTTGGGATATTTGCTTGGCTATCATCCTTTTTTTCTGATGGGATATTATACACACATATACTGTATCAGTGTTTTCCTTATTACAGTTAGAGATATGCACTGACTATTATCTTGTGTTTATGTTTATGGAGGAAATTTCTGTTTATGGTGGAAATTTAGTTATGGTCTCAGATGTTATTGGACCTTTTTAATGAATTTGTTGTCCTAGACATACCAATCCTATATATTTATTGATTTTTTTAAATGTAATCATGAGTGCAGAATTGGAATCCTGTTGGTGTCTTTTGTTGGTATTTGATATTAGATTCCATATACTGCCTACAATCTCAGGTTTTTGATTACATATAATTGGAAATTAATTAATAAATATAATTTTGCAGTTGTCAGCAGTATGCAATTAACCCTGGGCAATTTCTCAGCTTTCACAAAAGTGGTTCTACTGTAGGTTGGTGTATAAATCCACTGAAATGCTATTAACCATGTATAATATCTTATCATTCTTTAGGTCAAAAAGTGGATTCCAGAGTGGTTGTAGAATATGATATATAACAATTAAAATTCAGTGGCCCACCTTTAACACAGGATTACGCACAATTAGGTTTACCAATAAAACCCATCCAATATTGAGTCACTCATAAGTAATGCAAATGTATATTGATTTTATTAAGGGGGCATTTTACGAATGCTACACTTTAAACTACGTTGTGGGATGTGGGATTAAACATTGTTTTTATTACGTGTGCATAGTCAGTGCTTTGTTTTATGTGAAACATCACATACTGGGTTCTAAACACTATCAGCAGCTTTTTGCAGGAAAATAAATGAGATACAGTAATCTCTATTTTCAACATTCTGAATTTGGAAAAATTGTAGTAAGTTCTCTATCGATCAGCGTACACACAATAAGTTAAATATAACTTCTCATTCACCATTTATTTATTTCAACATTTGCAGTAATAAGTATACTCAATCAATTGATTGTATTCTTACAGTTTCCAGTAACCAGGACTAACGACAAGGACATAGCTGCAATCAAATACCATCACCCGTCCCCATCATACACACTGACAAGTTATTGCATTTCTTTAAGGGATAAGGCTCAGTGTTCACTCTTCAGGCACCAACAGTGCGGGCGCCAGCTGTGTCTCTTCTCTCCTTCTGATGAAGGCTGCTTGATATTTGTAGATAACTTATTCTCTCAAAAGGAAAAGCAGAAGAGAACATAATGTCATTTAGTTTTCTTACTCGAAAGAGCACCATGAGCTGATCCCAACAGTAGACTCCTTGCTGTCCAAATTGACAACTTGCGCTGTATACATCTTCATTATATACATTTATATATATATCAACCAGTATAAACAGATCATGAACATCATGTCAAGAAATTATAGAAAGAAACAAAATGTTAAGAAAAAATATTGATAACAATAATAAAAAAGGGGGAATAAAAATGGCCGACGTGGAACATGTATAAGTATGTGTGTGACAGGGTAAATAAAAGCAGCCAGTTATATGCCTGGAAAACCTATGTATAGTCTGCAGTGCAGCACTGACTAGGTTAACATCAGCTGGGAACCTCAGGACAATTAGTTGGATCCCAGCTGCCTAATCAAGGTGTGTTAAAACCCAGGCTGTAGACACATGGAGGGTTGTTGTTGATGAGAGAGGAGAAAGCTGCTGCTAAAGAGATTTCCTGATACAAGGTCTGATAAACAAAGTAACTGAATTATAAACTGTCTGTCTCCTGCTTAGCAAAGGGATTGCTGTCTGAGTTACACACTGTCTGCTAAAGAGAAACTGTTTCGTTTTGTTTTTGCTGCAGAAAAGCTATTTTTGTTTTGTGTGTTGTATATCTGTTAAGGCTAAATAAATAAGCCTTGGCAAGAAACCCACGTGTGTAGTTGCATGTACCCTGCAACATACAGTATGGTGTCAAGAATTGGGAAGGATTTTGAAAGGCCCCTACAGTTAAAGGGCCATACACACACATACACACAAGAATGAAAAAAATGGAAGAATTTTTTTAAGAGTTTTTGTGCGAGCAGACCAAACAGCAGGGACAGTTAATGCAGGAGCAGTCTCGGCTGCAAGCAGAGAGAGATGAAAGACTTTGGCAGCAGCAAACCCAGCTCCTAACCCAGCAGCAGGCAGCACAGGAGGAGCGAATGGCCAAGCTGCTGACCCAATTCCAGGCGTCTGCCAGTCTAGAACTTGCAAGCAAACCCCCAATACTCCTGAGGAAAATGGCTCAGAACGAGGATCCAGAGGCTTTTTTACTGACATTTGAAAGAGTTGCCTAAGCTCAGGGCTGGGCTACAGTTCGCTGGGCAACTGCTTTGGCCCTGCTCCTTATAGGAGAAGCCCAGGCCTCATATCAGGGCCTCCCAGCAGATAAGGCAATGGACTACCGACCAGTAAAAGCCGCCTTACTGGATCGCTTAGGTCTGACCCCAGAGACCTACCGGCAGCAGTTCCGGAACATGAAGTACACCGCTAAGATGAGACCCCGGGTCCACGCACAGCGGTTATTGAACTTGTGTACGCGCTGGATACAACCCGAGGAGTGCACTAAGGAGGCAATTCTTGAGCAGGTGGTTTTGGAACAATTTCTACAAATAATACCCCCTTCCGCATGCTCGTGGGTAAAACGCCACGCTGCTGAAACCCTGGCTTTGGCGGTCTGACTCGTGGAGAACTTCCTTGGGGCTGAACAGCAGGCGAGTGTCCTGGACCCGACTCCACCGGCACTTGCGGACACCCAAAGAGGGAGGTCGGATCAACGGGGAAACTACGGCCCGTCACGGAACCGCCAAGTCCAACGGAAGGAGCAGTCGTTCCAGCAAGGACGGAGTCCAAATGCTGGTCCCCGCCGAGACCCTCATCTCCTTCCGAATGTCGGCTAGTTGCAAAATGAGAGGAACTTCCGAGGACGGCGCCCACAGGACCCACCAGATGCCTGGTCTCCAGTAACAGGTCCAGCGGAGCGCTATCCACAACCCCCTCCTGCGAGGGAAACCTCTCCATGTTCCGTCTGCGGAGAACAAGGCCACCGGTATGTGGACTGTCCACAGATGGATTGTTCATTCAGCAGGACCGTCGCCTCGGCCTTTATTGGGGAAAATTACAAGCCCTGGCTACTTCCAGCCCTGATTGGGGGAAAAACCGTCCAGGCCCTTGTAGATTCGGGCTCTGGGAAAACTCTGGTCCTACAGGAACTGTTACCGCCCAACGTGTGTTCTTTTGACTCCCCGTGGAGCATAGAATGTATACACGGCGATGTAAAACGCTATCCGACAGCCAAAATACGGCTACAGGTAAAAGGTCAGGAGGCTTACCTCGAAGTAGGAGTCGCTGCTTGGCTCCCTGCCCCCGTTGTGCTTGGTCGGGACTGGCCTTTCTTTTCGGATCTAATGGCCCAAGTCTTTCACAAGGAGTCTCCTTCTAGGGCTCAGGAGAACCCTGGCAAACTGTTCCCCTTCTCGGCAGACCTTTTTCCATGTAGACACCGGGTTCAAAAGACTCGGAAGCAAAGACGCTTGGACAAACAGGACTGGTTGCAGAAATCTGGGTCTCAAGGTGACCATTCTAGTAGTCAGAGGTCACAAGTGATGGCTGGGGATGGCCAAAGGGAGGGGGATATAGGCCCTGGAGATTTACCAGACCTGTACCTCCCTGACTTTCGCCAGAAGCAAAGGGAAGACCCAGTCCTTGCTAGACATTACGACAAGGTGGTGAAAATTGATGAACAGATTTTAGATGCACAGGGGGTGATAGTATTCCCCCATTTTGAGCTTTCAAAGGATATCCTTTATAGGGTGAATAGGCAGACACAAACAGGGGAGGTCACCAGACAGATATTGGTTCCCAAGGCGTTTGTTAAATCTGTGTTCACTCTAGCCCATACTGTCCCTTGGGGTGGTCACCTGGGCAGGGATAAAACATTGGACCGTATTTCATCCCGATTCTATTGGCCAGGGATGCATAGTGATATTGCTAAGCTATGTGCAGCATGTCCGGAGTGCCAGCTAACTAGTCCAAAAGGACAAAAACCAGCCCCTTTGGTTCCTCTACCCTTGGTGTCAGTTCCCTTTGAGAGGATTGGGGTAGACTTGGTAGGACCTCTAGAACCTTCTGCGAAAGGACACAGGTTTATCGTTGTAATATTTGATTATGCAACAAGATATCCTGAGGCGTTCCCCCTGAGAACAGCAACGGCGAAGCAAGTAGCCAAAAAGTTGTTGGAACTACTGTATTATCACGGGTTGGACTTCCCCAGGTTATGTTGACAGACCAAGCTACAAATTTCATGGCTAAACTGATGCAGGATGTCTTAAAGTTACTAGAGGTCAAGTCTGTTCGGACATCGGTCTACCATCCACAGATGGACGTATTGGTGGAAAGATTTAACCGAACTCTAAAAGGGATGCTGAGGAAATTTGTAGATTCAGAGAAGAAAGCCTGGGATGAACTTCTCCCTTTTCTGCTGTTTGCAGTGCGGGAAGTTCCCCAGGCCTCCACGGGATTCTCTCCATTTGAATTGCTCTATTGCCGCCAACCCCGGGGTATCCTAGACCTCTTAAAGGAGTCCTGGGAGGAACAGCAGTCCCCTTCTAAGAATACCCTGCAATATGTACTAGACCTTAGGAAGCGCCTAGATGTGGTCGGCCATTTTGCCAGGGAGAATCTTAGATCAGCCCAGGACAGTCAGGAGAGACATTACAATCAGAATGCTCGCATGAGAGTGTTTAACCCAGGAGACCAGGTGATGTTATTGTTACCCAGTTGCGAGAGTAAACTCCTGGCCAAATGGCAGGGCCCATTCGAAGTACTCCGCCGTACGGGTGATGTGGATTACGAGATCGCTCAACCAGGGTCCAGGAAGGGTAAACAAATTTACCATGTGAACTTGCTGAAACCCTGGAAGATGCAGTGGTCTCTATTCATCCACCCGGTGGAGGAGGAATCGCACTTGGGTCCTCAGCCTCCACGGGAGAACATTGTGAGTGACGATAAAATCCCAATGGGTAAACAGTTGTCCTCTGAACAAAAAGGGGACTTGTTAGCCATAATTACACAATTCCAGGATGTTTTTTCTGACTTACCAGGACAAACTAACTTAATTTCCAATGCAATCGAGACACACCTGGGGTAAAAGTACGTTCCCGTCCTTATAGGTTGCCTGAAAGTCGTAGGGCTCTGGTAGAGAAGGAGGTAGAAGAAATGTTACACTTAGGAGTGATTGAGGAATCATGCAGTGAGTGGTGTAGTCCACTAATTATGGTCCCTAAACCCGATGGGAAGGTAAGATTTTGTGTGGACCTCCGAAAGGTCAATGCGGTATCCAAGTTTGACACATATCCGATGCCAAGGGTGGACGAATTAATTGACGCCCTTGGTAACGCGGAATATATATCCACGTTGGACTTGACAAAAGGATACTGGAAATACCCTTAGAGGAAAAGTCCAAATGCAAAACAGCCTTTGCCACTCCCATGGGTTTATACCAGTTTGTGACAATGCCATTTGGACTGCATGGAGCCCCAGCCACATTTCAGAGACTCATGGATAAGGTACTGAGGCCCCATAAGACTTATGCCGCAGCCTACCTAGATGACATTGTCATTTATAGTAAACACTGGCGGGCCCATTTAAATAGGCTGAAAGCGGTCCTCAAATCTCTAAGAGAGGCAGGGCTCACAGCCAACCCTAAGAAATGTGCCCTGGGTAAGGCGGAAACCAAATACTTAGGGTATGCAGTGGGAGGTGGAAAAGTAAGGCCACTAGCCGACAAGGTAGTTGCCCTGAAAGAAGTTCCGAACCCCGAAACAAAAACGCAGGTACGCTCTCTGCTGGGTTTAGCAGGGTACTACCGGCGGTTCATCCCCAACTATTCGGAAGTTGCAGCCCCTTTAACGGACCTCACAAAAAAGTGTGCCCCTACACAAGTGGTTTGGTCAAGGGATTGTCAGAGAGCCTTTGAGGACATAAAAAGGTGTCTATCAGAGGGTCCCATCATTAGAAGCCCAGACTTCAACAGCCCTTTTATAGTGCAAACAGATGCATCAGAGATAGGGCTAGGGGCAGTGTTGTCACAACAGTTTGAGGGAGTTGAACATCCTATCCTTTTCCTGAGCAGGAAATTGTTCCAGAGGGAAAAAAACTACTCAGGGATTGAGAAGGAGTGCCTCGCAGTAAAGTGGGCAATCGAGGCTTTAAGGCATTACCTGGCAGGAGTCCATTTTACTTTGGTGATGGATCATGCTCCACTGAAGTGGTTAAATAGCATGAAGGATTCCAATGCTAGATTGACTAGGTGGTATATGGCCCTCCAACCCTTCTCATTTGAGATTCAGCATAGGCCGGGAAAAGAAAACGCAAATGCTGACATCTTTTCTAGAGCAGGGGTGGATGGTCGGGCTTCTGCCGTGCGTAGCCCCAGCCACACACTAACAGGGGAGGAATGTGACAAGGTAAATAAAAGCCACCAGTTATATGCCTGGAAAACCTATGTCTAGTCTGCAGTGCAGCACTGACTAGGTTAACTTCAGCTGAGAACCTCAGGACAATTAGTTGGATCCCTCCTGCCTAATCAAGGTATGTTAAAACCCAGGCGGCTGTAGACACATGGAGGGTTGGTGTTGATGATAGTGGAGTAAGCTGCTCCATACAGCCCTGAGGGAGCCAAGAACTGTGGATGTGTACAGTGCAGAGACCGGATGGTGGTGAATAATTCACACAATGTTTTAATTGATTTTTACTCCTGTGAGTGCTATTCTTCCCCCCCCCTTCTCTTCTTATCATTAAATCAACAGTATTATGCTATGGGGCGTGCGCTCTCTCTTCTTTTTCATATTTATATATATATATATGAAAAAGAAGAGAGAGCGCACGCCCCATAGCATAATACTGTTGATTTAATGATAAGAAGGGAAGGGGTGGGGGGGGAAAGAATAGCACTCACAGGAGTAAAAATCAATTAAAACATTGTGTGAATAATTCACCACCATCCGGTCTCTGAACTGTAAACATCCACAGTTCTTGGCTCCCTCAGGGCTGTATGGAGATGATGTTATTCACAGGAGAACCGTGGTGTAATTCGCCGAGAGAATTCAGTCCATCTACATCAGAAAAACGCCTCCTTCACTTCAATGGCTGCCGGATCAATCGTGCGTTCCAAAGCTGCCTCGTGCGCATACGCAGCGTCGTGATGACGTAATTGCGCAATTAGGATTCCCTGACGCGTTTCGTCACCAGAGGGCGACTTTTTCAAAGGGCTGATACTGAATGGATAAAGTTCCTGGTATTTAAAGCCGATTGGTTGCTTAGCAACCCGTATAAGACATAGGCAAGTAGATTATCCTATTAATTACTAACGGAGATTGAAAGGCCCCATAAAAAAGTATTGTAAAATAGTAGTCACTGGCTCAACAATACTGGTTCATAATAAGGAGAAAAATAGAAAAAATAAGAAAAAGGCAACTAACATAGGACCATAAAAGGCTGGACATAAGGAAAATTAGGAACACACTAAATAAATAAAAATATGTTAAAAAATACAGACTATACACCTAGAAAATACACTAAACAAATATTCCACATGGTCCTATGTTAGTTGCCTTTTTCTTATTTTTCCTATTTTCACATTAATGGGGAAATAATTACAAACTAGATTAAACACTCCAGTATAACAATAATTATATCATAAAATAATATAATCCAAGTTCAATGTCCAAACCCTAAGGTAAGTCCTGAAAGGTGACAACAGGACAATGTACAGGATCCAGGGGTCCATGGCAGCTCTCAAATGGAAGAACCAGTTACAAAGCAGAATCTATACGAACAAAGAGACAGAGAGCGCACGCCCTATAGTGTAACACTGTAATATTTAATATGGGGAAGGAAAGGTGTGGGGATTAAAAACACTCACAATGTACAGCAGCGGCAGCTTTTATTCGAGTAAAAGCCGCCGGCTGCATGCGTCTGGGAAGCGGGTAGCCGCGGCGCGTGGCGGCGCACTGTGACGTCACAGTAACATGCGCGCCCGGCTTCCCCGTCTTCCCCGGCTTCCGCAGGCTTCCCCGACACCCCTGGAGATCAAATTAAGGTAAGCGGGGGTGCGGGGAAGCAGAGGGGCAGAGCAGAAGCCGGGTTCGGGGTCCGGAAGGGGGGGTAAATTGCGCGTGAAGAGGAGGGGGGGTGCGTGGGGGAAACGCGGCGGCGCGCGTTTATTACTGGCGGCAGCTGGGGTAGATCCCGGCTTGCCGGCGGCATTCAGTGCAATAAAAGATGTCGCTACTGTACAAGTGTAAATAAAGCAGTATGTGATACATAATCACCACCAAGGCAGGTAACGTCTTATATCAGGTAAGCAGTCCAACATCGACTGGAACAAGGCTCCCGATGGCGTAAATCCTTCAGGTTCACTTGGAATCCTCCATGCAATATGGTATCAGAGTGGGCCTCGATATTACAACATGCACTCTCCGGTCGTAAAGGGTGCACGCAACATGATGACGTAATATTGCAAGGTTTAGAGCTAAACCACCAGAAGATTTTGACCTAAGGAGGCTTCCACAGTCAGACCGTGGAGCAGTGTTTGCAGCCCAGCAGGATAGTTTTTCTTCCTGCATCCCGGACGCGGGAAGGGCGCACAAAGCTGCTCAAACTCGATCCTGGACTGCGTGAGGAGGCCAGGGGTCCATTCTATATGTATGTGAGTCCCTTTGCTGTTTTAATTAATAAATGCGATTTCTTGTGAATATTTAACTGGAACCGTGCCTCACTCGTTTTTCTCATCACCCAACCCCTCCCCCCCCCCCACGCATCATAACGCCTGGGAGTTAGCACTGATTTTCGTGCTGCCCTGGATACTGGAGAAAACCCCCATTACGTGACGAATAGATGTGGATGGGTTAAATTTAACCCCAAAGTAACCAATTTCTACACCAGCTCACACAGGGCCGTGTGAGTATAGCCTTATAGATTATATATCATTTCCCCTAACCCTATCAACATACAGCTATATCTAGCTGGGAGAGGCACAGCTCGCCCTCAAGGAGGTGATCACTAATTGTGGTTGCTTACACATGGCCGTGTAAGTATTATTATATTTACAACCCGCCCCCCACCTTTGGAACTACTGTCAATATTCATCACCATTATTATTGTATATGTCTTTCTAATCCCATGCTCCCCCATTGTTTGTTTGTTCCCATAATTTACTGCACAGCAGGGTATTTCAACTTCTTATCTTCTCTACAATGCAGTACATCTCTCCCACACCATTCCTTTGAACGTGTGTCTGGTTTCAATCACATTCCTGCTTGACAGCAGGTGATGACTGCGCATGTGCCTGTAACTTCGCCCACCACTGCTTGCTTGATTGAGTGACCAAAAAAAACCCCATTATTTTTATTCTAATTTTTTTTCTCCACAAGCCTGCAAAAACCATCTTGATACTTTATTACGATATTCAATCTGTGCTGTAGCTTTTGACTGCGACCCTGTGCGTTTGACTGCACATGGTTTTTATGTACTGTATTTTGGGGGTGTGGGGATCATATTATTATGATGAACTGCCTTTTGAAATTAAAGTACAGTATATCCTTATCTTTGAACTTCATGCAGCTTTACCCTGTAGCCCCCTCCCCCACGAACACACACAAGGCTCGCTCATAGCCGAGCTAAAAAGCCTCACAGCACCTGCGTGTAATCCTCTTTGAGATGGGAGCTAGCTGATTACTGCGCATGACTCACCCAACCCCCCCCCCCTCCACAGAGTCATTAATTTTATGAAGCTTGACATTGTGTTCTTAATCCGTCCATAGCCGAGCTAAAAAGCCTCACAGCACCTGCGTGTTATCCTCTTTGAGATGGGAGCTAGCTGATTACTGCGCATGACTCACCCAACCCCCCCCCCTCCACAGAGTCATTAATTTTATGAAGCTTGACATTGTGTTCTTAATCCGTCCATAGCCGAGCTAAAAAGCCTCACTGCGCCTGCGTGTAATCCTCTTTGAGATGGGAGCTAGCTGATTACTGCGCATGACTCACCCAACCCCCCCCCCAACCCTTTGAGGCTTTGTTTACGGTAACGCTTTGGAAAATCCCTTCTCGAATTTGAAATGTAAATCTGATTTGCACAGCATTGTGAGAATTGAGAGTTAAAAAAAACCATTGTCAATGATTATGATTAGCAGGAATGTAAATAAATATTTATTTTACCTGGAACAAAATAAATATAAAACGCTTGCCATTGTGTTTTTATTCAGTCCCTAGCAGAGCATCACCTCTCTATGCGCCTGTGTGTATTGTTATCCTCTTTCGGATGGGAGCTAGTTAATTACTGCGCATGCGCCTGTAACTTCACCCACCACTGCTTGCTTGAGTGAGTGCCCCCCCCAAAAAAAAATATTAGAATTTTTTAACTGTTATTTTATCCACAAGCCTGCAAAAACAATCTTGATATTACAGTACGATATTCAATCTGTGCTGTAGCTCTTGACTGCGACCCTGTGCGTCTGACTGCACATGGTTGATTTGTGTGCTTTTATGTACTGTATTTGGGGGTATAGGGATCAAATTATTACGAGGAACTGCCTTTTGAAATTACTGTACTCTACTCTATGTAATTTCTTTGAACTGCTGAACAGCTAATCCTTCATGCCAACCGTCCCCCACGCACACACAAACTCTTATCGACAGACACCTCCACCGAGTCATTCATTTTCTGAAGCTGGTCATTGTGTTTTTAATCCGTCCCTAGCCGAGCGTCAAGCACCTCACTGCGCCTGCATGTAATTCTCTTTGAGATGGGAACTAGCTGCTTACTGCGCATAACTCACCCAACCCCCCCAACCCTTTGAGGCTTTGTTTACGGTAACACTTTGGAAAGTCCCTTCTCGAATTTGAAATGTAAATCTGATTTGCAGAGCATTGTGAGAATTGAGAGTTAAAAAAACCATTAACTGATTCATGTTGTTTTGTCATACATTCTTATTCATTAGTGTACTGTAGGTGTGTGGGGGGGGGGTGGTGTTGTCAATTATTAAGATTAGCAGGAATGTAAATAAATATTTATTTTATTTTATCAGGAACCAAAAAATACAAATATAAAAATAATCATGAATAATACATAATGCAGTCTTTATTAAGTTCTTCTGGCAGATTGAAATTGGATAAACATTTAGAAAACATTTGTAAAACATGGATAAACATGAATAATGCACATTTATAAGAATATTATTTAATAATATATAAAGTAATGTATTATATATATATATATATATATATATATATATATATATATACATAGTAATATTATTTTTTCCGTCTTTATCTTGTATCTCATTCTGTGTACATTACAGTAGTTCATTGAGAGAGGAGAGGTTTTGTGTACATCATTACTGCTGTTTACATACTGTACATTTGACTGTACAAACAGATTAGATTGGACACAACACCCCACCTCCCCCCCAGGCCACCCTTTTTTCCTGAAACGACAAGAAAACAAAAAATTAGTGCAGTTACTGCTGCGGCCGAGTTTATTCGAGCATTTGCCCGTTCTCGGCCGCAGCAGTAACCTGGCGCGCGCCAGAGGGTGCCGGGCGCACGCCGAAGACACGGAGGAGCGCCCTCCGATCGGGGCTTTCTCCCTCCATCTGGCGGGTCCGCCGGGTCCCCCGGAACCCCCTGCCGCTGTCCCCCACATCGCGGGACACCAGGGCTCCCTCGGGGAGCCCTGGACGCGCGTGCAGGGGGCGCAAGCACCCGATGACGCGTGACCGCGCGTCGATGACGCGCGGCACGCCGAGGGAGTGCAGCTAGCATGCCGGGGCATCCCCAGGCTTGCGGAGCTAGCCGCACTCAAATAAAATGTGCCGCCTCTGTATGTGTGTACTGTACTATGGCATTGTGTGATGTGTAGTACTACTGTAGATGGCTGGTGCTGCTTTCTCAGGAAAGAAAAAAATTGAACAGTTAGTAGGCAGTTATTGTAGTACTATCAAACTAGTCTATACTGGAACTACTGTATACTCTGACTACTGTTAAATAGATGGCTGGTGCTGCTCTCTCTGGAAAGAAAAAAATTGAGCAGTTAATGTACTGTAGGTGCATACTGTATTATGGCATTATGGCATTGTGTATGCAGTTAGTACTGTCAAACTAGTCTATACTGTAACTACTGTATACTCGTATCCCTGACGAAGAGAGACATTATTAGAGCTTTCGAAACACGTTGGAAGGTTGTTTGGCACCGTTGAGCAACCTTAGCAGAGGACAAACACTGGTGACGTCATCGCGCGAGCGGATCGTGTGTATTCCAGGAAGCAATTCACGTTGGAGCACAGAACTTGATCCCCGGCAGCAGAGACGAAAACACCACCAGTGCTTATTACCTATTCACGTCTGGTGAGTAGGTTTCCAATTTTAACCAGGCGGAGCAAAGAAAGAAATCTTGGACTAAGTTCCTAAGTGCACGATGGTGGACAGTGCTTAGGCACTTGTCTATTGTTCATCCAGTGCTAGACATATTTTTTATTTTATATTTTACATTAATTTTTATTCATTGTCATCCATGGTTATTTTAACTTAATAAATTGCTCCTTCATTGTATTTATGTTATCCCTTGGGTAATACACCATTGCAGGCTTCCTGCATTTTTTGTCTTTTTCTCCCCCTTTCCTGAGGTCACAGCTCAACAGAAGAAATCTCAAGCATACCCTTCTATATCCTTGCCTCAGCGCCAGAAAAGGTTACTTTTTTCCTTCAATCCAATTCTGGGTAGAAGATACCAGAACTATCTTTTCAAGGCAGCTCCAGGACTACCATTCGGACATTGTATCTAAGGTTTTTATATTGTTGTTTGCATAAGCGCTGATCATACACCTATTTTTTCACCTACTACTTTCCTGATGCTTGCCCATTACGCGCGATCACAATGGGCAACACATTCGCAATATGGTCTATATATTTATTGTAGCGTTCCACGGTGAGTACATCGTTCCAAAAACTCATTATGCCTTTCGCGAACTCATTCTTTTTGGAGGGTTTCACCACTTTCCGGATATGGTCCTTCAGCTGATGCCAGACCATTTCCATCGGATTGAAGTCTGGCGATCTGTCATTGGAAAAAAAGGACAATTAGTTTAAGAGATACAGTACACAGTAAAAACAGTGGGGAAAAAATGAGTCACGGTTACCGCACTTACTCCGCTGGCGTCTTCACCCAGTTGATACCGCGCTCAAGGATATGCGCGGTTGACGCAGTGTGCTTCGGATCGTTGTCCTGGTAGAAACGGTAACCATCCGGGAACTCGCGTGTGATGTATTCAACTATCTCAGGCACAATTTTGTCTTGGAAGAAAGCTTTATTCATGATTCCTGTAACAAGAAAAGAAAAGTGCTCAAAAACTGCACAATAGTACAGAACAGTGCATACAGTAAGGCTACACTAGTACAGTGCAGTGCATAAGGCTACATTATATTTTATATATTTTTCCTTCAAAGATGACAATGCATCCTGGTCCACGCCTACAGATGGCACCCCACACATGCAGGTGTTTTTGCCGCGGCTTCATAGATATGCAACCTTTTTTTGTGGAATGCAAAGGTTGCAAATCTCTCCAGCGACACAGTAAACTCGTCAGTGAAGATGCAATCCTGGAAAGTTTCCCCACTGTCGATCCATGCCTGGGCCTGGACCACTCTTTTGATTTTGTTTGCGTCCCTTATCATTGGGTATGCTCTGTAATGACAAGGAATAAATATTTTTAGTGGTACAGTACAGTTTCCTAAACAACACTTTTACCTCCTGTATTGTCCAGTACTAACCTCACACGTCCATATTTCCATCCAATGCTGCGTCTCATCTTCTTTATGCTGGTCTCGGATATAGTGAGATTGTGATTTTCCTGCAGAGTGTATTTGACCCTTAATGCACTCTTCTCATCATTCTCCACACTTATTTTGTCCACCAGAAGAGTTGTCTCCCTACAATGTAAAGAAAAACAATCTGGTAAGTTACAGTGCAGTAGGCCACAAGCACAGCATTACAGTATTACAGCACAGTTCTACAGTATCAATATGCATAATATAAAAAATATATACTGTATACAGTACTGATGTAATATAAATATAAATTGAAATTACCAAAAAATTGGAAACAGTAGATCAACAGTACACAATATATTGTTCTATTAATATGCAGCAATATAAAAAATATATATACTGTTGTAATATGAATATAAACCTAAAATATATATATACTGTTGTAATATAAATATAAAAAATATATACTGTTGTAATATAAATATACAAAATATATATACTGTTGTAATATAAATATAAATCTAAAAAATATATATACTGTTGTAAAATAAATATAAATTTAAAAAATATATATATACTGTTGTAATATAAATATAAAAAATATATACTGTTGTAATATAAATATACAAAATATATATACTGTTGTAATTTAAATATACCGAAATAACAAAAATATTAGATACAGTACTGTAGATCTACAGTACAATATTTTATATAAAAAAATGTTTTAAGTTGTATAAATATACTTACGCGTTAATTACCCTTGGTGCCCTTCTGCGTGCTCTGTTTTTTACGTGTGCATGATAGCACACGGTGGTTGCTGGCACAACAAGGCCAGAAGTAGCTAACCAGCGTTGGATTACAGCAATTCGGTGTCCGCTCGTGTACATCTCCTTAATTCGCATGCTGAGCTCCTTTGAAATCTTTTTAACAGGCATTGCTGCGAGTAGAAAGAAATACAAACACAAGAATGTATATTCGATGTTTAGTCGATGTGTATTCAATGTGCAGTGAATCCACAAAATGGATGGTGTATTTATACGGTAATGACTCACATTAGAGTACGCCCACTTTCAACACCTGTACCTCGCCGCCATGCATAAAAGGTTACATACTTTGCATAGCCCACCACTTGATGATCTTTATCTGAACTTGCCCTTGTCCAGATACTGCATTATGCCATCTGCTTCCATGAATCAACCCCGATTCTATGGACGCAGGAAGCCACTCGCCTCTGCCGTGCCTGTCACACAGAAAAAGCGAAAGGCGACAGCCGTTTCCACGCCAAGGCCAAAGCGACAGGCTAAGGCCAATAAAGAAAACCTTCTGCTGACCCCAAAGGCTAATGGTTTTAATAGACGTCAGCCTTATTATGTCAAGAAGAAATATGGTGATGTACACTCAATGCAAAACAAATGGCAGCCAACCCATCGAACCCGCAGACCACTTCCTCCCATATGCTTCGATGACTCTGCCGCCGCTGTCCCGGAAATCTTCAGCCCTTCTTCTCCACTCCTCGTCCTCGACGCTGCCGCCGCCCTCCCGGAAACCCACAGGCCATCTTCTCCAGTTCTATTCGACGCCGCTGCCGCTGGTGCCTCTGAAATCCAAGGGTCATTTTCTCCTTTGCGCTTAGACGACTCTGCCGCTTCTCGCCCGGAAATCCAGAGGTCACTTTCTCCGTCCCTCTTTGACGACGCTTCCGCTTCTCCTCTACCGGATATCCACAGGTCACCTCCTCCACCCTTCTTTGACGACGCTTCCGCTTCTCTCCATGGAACCCCCATCTCATCCTCTGTAGCACCCATCACCCAGATGTCCACACGCCATGCACAAGAAGCAGCTCGTTAGACCGGATGCTGAATGGCATAAGTGTGGATATCCCCGTGGACTCCATTATGCTGACATAGATAGATCTGCTCCTGGAGACCATGCTAAATATGGAGCAACGGATGCTACATATGGATCAACGGATGGATCGACGGATGGAGAAGATAGAGGCTTGCATAGCGGGGATACATCATTTGCTCGGTGTTCATGCCCCTGTTTTCCCGACGCCGGAACAGGAGGGTGGCATGGATGTGATGAATGGGAGCATCGACACCCTTCCATCACCAAGCGCACCCCCTCAAGCAGAAGATTTAGTGTACATGTATGCCGTTGAGGAGGACATGACAACCCCGTCAAGACCACGCCAGGAGACAAAACGGCGACCAAGACCAGAGGAAAGCTTCCTCCCAGACAACCTATCCTCGCCCGTCGCCACAAGCACACCCGCTCACAGAAGGCCTACATTCGCTAGCATCGTTACGGTGCCCAACATCACCCTGCGCGATCTGCTACCGGCACTCAGGGAGAAGTATAGGGTGATGAGTGCTGGTGCACCCCACAAGTATGCCTTGTTACTTTTTAAGCACCATGTGTCCTACTTGTTGTATTGCGAATGGGCCTTCAGAGTGAACTACGAAGAAAATCGCGTAAAAAAGGCGCTTCCTGACAATTTAAGAAAGACCATTCTGGAGGAATTGCGGTGCTTTTATTCAATTACAGATTCTGTAATGAAAGGCGTTCGAGACTGCATTAATGGCGTTTTGCGCCATGCAAGGCATTGGCCATGGACGGACAATCTGGTGGGGTACGCATTTGAGTGAGTGTTCAACTGTTGCAAATGTTTGGTAAATGTTTTTTTCCAGTCCCCGAGGGCCGCAAACAGGCCCGGTTTTCAAGGTTGTCCTGAAAACAGGGCCTGTTTGCGGCCCTCGAGGACTGTAGTGGTGCAGGCCTGACTGACTGTTCTGCACACCATCCCACTGCAAATGTTTTGACTTGCCGTTCTTGTGTAAAGGAGATGTTCCGTTTTGTATATTTTATGAATAAAGAATTTTTTTTTTATCACAGGTAAGACCATACTGTTGTGCTGTACTGTACTGTACATGTTTTGACCTGCTGTACTTAAATAAAGGAGATGTTGTTGTGTGTTCTAACTTGTATTTATACAGAAATGTTTGTATTTACTGTATACAAGACCTGCACAATTCCAGTGCCCGAGGGCAGCAAACTAGCCCGGTTTTCCAAGGTTATCCTGAAAACAGGGCCTGTTTGCGGCCCTCGAGGACTGGAGTTGTGCAGGCCTGACTGACTGTTCTGCACACCATCCTACTGTAAATGTTTTGACTTGCCGTTCTTGTGTAAAGGAGATGTTGCGTTTTGTATATTTTATGAATAAAGATTTTTTTTTTATAACATGTGACTGTAAACCGTTCTGACTGACTGTAAATGTTTTTACTTTCTGTAAATAAATGTTTTCACTAGCAGTAAACCATACACCTGTTGATGTTTTGAATTGCTGTGCACTTAATGTTTTTACATTGTACATTATTTGTAAATAAATGTTTTTGTACTTACTCCACCAATAAAAGAACATGTTGATTTGTTTTAAATTGTTCCATTGGCTCCTTTGATACTGTAACAAATTACAGTGTTTCTAGAATGTACACTACTGTCCAGGCATACTGTACTGTATACTGTAGGTATGCTCAGTACAAGAGTATTTAAAAAAATAGAAGACACATACTGTACTGTATGTACTGGTACTGTATAGAAGACACATACTGTATGTACTGTAATACATGTAGAATAAATGCATACTTTTTATTTTTCGGGTTTATTACACAGTATACTGTATATAAAAACGTATTGTATACTGTACGGCCGGAAAACATCAGCATACTGTTTCAGGTACAGTATTCTATCCTAATCAATAACAACAGCCACTAAATTGTAAACTCCGGTACGTGGTTTTTTAAATCCGATTCAGCAATGTGCAGGCATTGTTACACAAAGCGATATTATCCATCGAAATCCCTCCATTAGCCGTTTTCTTTTCTTAGGAAAAACAAAAAGAAAAGTTTTACTGTAATGGTCAGTCCCCTATAGAAGTTCCCAGCCAGTCCCACCAATAATTTTCCCGAGGGGCGTCTCCTGTTCACATGCGCATGCTCCTAACGTCGATTTGATGACACTCATATGCGTTTCAAGAAGGTTCCAATGCACATGCGCCTAGCGTTCCACCAATTGTTCAGTATCTGCAGTACTGTAGAAGTCGCTCAGCCAATGATATTGCTTACAAAAATAAATACGGCAACATTACTCACCATAGAATTTCCCATTCAGCTGGCGCCGGCGCCGGGCCACTGCCAGTCCAGTATTCTTGATCATACACATTGATAGTTGCCAGCGGGACTACCACACCTGTAGTGAGCTGATGAGGCTGGAAATCGCTTAGGTACATGCAAGCTTGCTCGAAACTGCACGCGAAATCCATCTCAGGCTTGCTGGACAGACAGCAAAGGTTGTCACTGACGGTGGGACAGTTATTGGAAGCCGGTGCTGGTGCTGGCGCATTGCTTGGCAGCAACTGTTGTTTCTTAGTTGATTTTAACACGACCTTTCGCCTTTGCCGTCTGCATGATCATAGATACAGGAAAAAGCCGGTGATACACCCCAATACCTTCCAATAAATTGTGGATCAATATGATAAAAACATGGTATACACAGGTGAAGAAAATTCTTAACCCTATAGGTGCTCAGTAGAAAGTTGCGGGTGGTGCTGTAAGCCTTAGAAAGATAGTTATATTGGAATCCTACCACACGGCTGTATAGAAACAGCTTAAATATATGACCTGATGTCTCTCCCAGCGGCTGGCTCAGAAAGAGCTCCAAAAACGCCAAGATAGAAAGACTCACGGTTGATGAGTGTGTGGTATGAAGGATGAAATAATGATGCTCCTCTGTGCCTTCAGCGTGCCCCGAAGTGATGGTCCTGGCATCCGTAAGGAGCGTGGATGCATCCGCCGCCAACCCTCCTGCACCAAGCTGGTCGCAGGGGGCGGTCACGTGACCGGCGGTTCAGGCGTCGCAGCAGGATGACGAGGAGAGACGTGGAATCAGCGTGTAGGCGTAGCACCAGCCCGGCGTGCCTGCAGTGTAAGTAGATAGAGAAAATCTTCCCCCAACGGGACAGGTTGACAGCAGCACAGCAATAGAAGGAGAGAGGCTGGGTTGAGTAAAAGTAGACTTTAATCAGACATCGTGCTGACAGGTCCTCTGATGCATTTCGGTCCGTGGGACCTTTATCAAAGAGTGACCTGGCAGCTAAAAAGACCCTCCTTAAATAGTGAGTGCAAACTGGTACACCTGTCTAAACACCCCAATCAGGTGGACAGCAGGTTGCCTGATTGACAGCATCACCACAAGGAACACAAAGGTTAAAAATACAATACAATAGCATGACAGGAATAGGCACATCAAATTTCAAGCAATAAACAAGTAACATACAGTATAACTGCATATATAGGCATGGATGTCAATATAAGATATTATAAGTAATTAGATCTGTCATACAATTCATTTTGTTAAATGCATAATTAAAAACAAAGCACGTGTTGAAAATACGTCTATAACAGGTACAAATATAATGTTGAATACACCAAAAAGCAAATGGATTAAAAAGAGAGGGAAAAAGGGGGGGGGGGGAGGGAGGGAAAGGGGGAGGGGGGAGGAAAAGAGGGGAGGGGGGGGGGGAGGGGGAGGGGGAGGGGAGGGGGGAGGGGGGGGGAACGAAAGGCGAAGGGGAGGAGAGGGGAGGGGGGTAGGGGGGGAGGGGGGGGGGGAAACAAAGAGGCGAACAGTAGAGACCAAAAACAATCCTTACACATCTAGGAAATGTTTTAATTCCCATTCAATATTTAGCCCATTGGGTTGTAGTGTGTTGAGACAAAAAATCCATGACATTTCTTTTCTATTGAGACTATTAAGCCTATTGCCTCCTCTAGCATGAATGGGAATATGCTCTACTCCAAGGAATTTAAAGTTTTTTAGTCCACCTTTCGGACACGTACAGAAATGTTTCGATACTGGATGGAGTAGGTCTTTTTTGGTAATAAGTCTCAAATGTTCAGAAATTCTGATATGTAAGGGTCTGATTGTTCTGCCAACATACTTGCTGTTGCAACCACAAATGATGACGTAAATAACATGACTTGTATGGCAGTTAATGAACGTATTTATCCTGTGTTTTCTCTTGGGAAAAATGGTTTGTATGCGCTTCATGGGTAATGCATATTTGCAACATTTACAAAGGCCACATTTGTGGAAACCTTTAGGTATGTTCTGTAGGTGAGATAGTTTGGCAGACTGAAAAAGGCTCTTAGATATACTTGAGGCAAGTGTGTTAGCTTTCTTAAAAGCGAATTTGGGTCCAGAGCTAATGTAAGCTCTTAGGTCTGGATCTAGTTTGAGAACTTCCCAATGTTTAGAAACTATTTTTCTGATTTGGGATGCTTGCTTACTATATTTTGTAATAAACAATGGATTGTTTGTAAATTCCTGTTGTTTATGTTGTGTCTTATGTTTAATCAGAATATCACGGTCTGAGAGATTGGCGTTCTCAAATGCCAGACTGACGTCCTTATCACAATACCCCCTAGACAGAAACTTAGTCTTTAATGTTTCGGAGTGCATTAAGAAAGTGTCTTGATCGGAACAAATGCGTTTATACCGCAGAAATTGGCCCTTTGGTATACCTCGAATAAGTGTCTTGGGGTGACTGCTGGTCGCGTGAAGATAGGGATTCTTTGCATGAGGTTTAGTATAGATATCCGTTTGGATACCTGAGATAGGGTCACCATGGATTGTCACATCTAGATAGTTAATAATATTGGTGTCTGTTAGAAAGTTGAATTGAAGATTGACATCATTGCAACTAACGTAATCAAAAAAATTGTTAAAAGTGGATAGATCCCCATCCCAAATGAAAATCAGATCGTCAATAAATCTTTTATAAAACACAATATGTGAACGAAATGGATTAGTGCTACTATAGATATAAGTGAGTTCCCATAAGCCCATAAAAAGATTAGCATATGAGGGTGCAAAAGAAGTCCCCATAGCGGTGCCCTGTTTTTGAAGAAAATATTGTGAATCAAACAAAAAATAGTTGTGAGTTAATAGGAATAAAATAGAATCATTAATAAAAGTGATTTGTGCTGGTGAAAGTGTTGAAGATTCAAGGTAGTGAAAAATGGCCCGAAGACCGTGCTCGTGTTTGATAATAGTGTATAGAGATGTGACATCCATGGTGACCCATCTGTATCCTGTTTTCCATTCAATATTTTGTAAGGCCCTCAGCAGGGCCGTCGTATCTTCAATGAATGACGGTAATTTGCGTACAATGGGTTGCAGAAATTTGTCTACATAACGTGAAACACCATCTCCCAAAGATCCAATACTGGCGACAATAGGTCGACCAGGAGGGTGGTATAGTGATTTATGGATCTTTGGGAGATGGTGGAACACTGGTACAATTGGAAATTCACACCTCAAAAAATCCCTTTCTTTCTTACTCAGTACATATAATGCATCACCTAGTTCTAGGAGTTCATTAAGTTCTTTAAGGAACTTCGGTGTAGGATCAAAATGTAACTTAGCATAGAAATTGGTATCACTCAGTAATCTGAGGGCTTCCTCTTGGTACTGTACCGAGGATTGGACCACTATTGCGCCCCCTTTATCAGCATTTTTTATGACAATTGATTTATCATTTTTCAATAAATCTAAATCATGTCTTTCTTGTTTGGTAAGATTGTCATAACTGTGGCAGGGATGAGAGAAAAGATAGCCCTCAGCCAGTAATCTCAAATCCCTGTCCACAAGTTTCTCAAATGTGGAAATGCATGATCCCTTGGTATTGTAAGGAATAAATGTAGATCGCTTCTTTAGAAGTGAATCTGTGTGGCCAAAGAAAGGGGGGTCAATAGTGGTCTCTGTACATCCCTCCTCAAACAATGATAACATGTCGGTTTCACAAGCTTGTTCTGCAAAAGAAATAAAATTTTCAACATCAAGATTAGATTGTACATTAGATTGACTTGTACTGTTCATAGATATTTGACTTGTAGTATTCTTGGCAAACAATTTCTTCAGCGCCCACTTTCTGGTATACTTCTGAAGATCTATTATAGTGTCAAATAAATCAAAATTCTCCTGAGGAGCGAAATTCAGACCCTTATTGAGCAACGAAATTTGGGGGGGTGTCAACATAATGTCCGAAATGTTAATCACGTTGTCTTCTATAGATTCTATGAGTATTTTTTCCTTTTGTTTTCTGGTTTTTTTCCCCCTTCTACATTTTTTGTGTTTTTTGATTGAGGATTGTCCATGTGAGAAAAAGTAGGCCGAGGCCATTCTTCTTTCTGACTGGCCATATAGGTTCTATCAAAGTACCCACCCTCAGATGTTTTGTGGGGTTGTTTGTCCTGAGTGGAAAAGGACACTGATGGTCTCTCATTTAGATCTGAAGAATCTGTGTCGCAACTTGATCTACGGTCTGGGTGAGGGTACTTTAGAATTGACCTAGTGTTAGATTTATTGACATCTTCTTCAGATGACCACCTGCGGGGAGTAGAGTGGGAGGGGGCTTTGGATCTTAGAAATTCTCTGGTGGGTGTTGGCCTTTCCCAAAAATAGACTTGGATTTTTTCATAATCGGCCTTGTCTCTGGCGAATTTTTCTTGTTTTTTAATGATGACCCCTTTCTCCATCTTCTCTATGTTCTGTAGTAAGATTTTGTCATTATGGACAAATTTTTCCATGTCTTTAAATCTAAAAAGCTCTTTTTTTAGGGAATTAATCTCTAATGACAAATTTTTCTTTTCCTCATTTTTTGCATGGACAATCAGTTCCATAAGCTTATATGAACACTCATCCAGTGTAGTTCTCCAGTGTGACTGAAATTCCTGGTTTGGGAAGCCGAACGACGGCATTTTCTTAATACGTAACCCCCTTGGTATACGTTTAACTCTAGCATAATTCTCTAGGGTAGTGATATCCCAAAATAACCGTATATCTTGTGTGAGAAGTCTTTCTAGTTTCACAAAATGGTCTATTAAATCTGCAGAGTTTTCACACACAATATTAATGGATCGCTACATAACCTTTTCCTTATTGCACGCTTCCACACATGAGGAGCTGGCGAAAATTTGTAAAAGTCATAGTTTTCGATAAAATACTGATAAATTTGAACAACTGTTGCCATCTTATCATCTGTTGCATTAATCGCGGCCCATATCAAATACGCGTAAGTTCTGTCGGGTTTTTGGAAAATGGACTGCACTTGAACACTCATGGCGGCGGGTCTCTGGAGAATAACAGAAACTGGTCTTTGTCTTTCTTTAATATGAAAAGCCTAAATTGATACATTATTGTAACCTCTTCCTTCAGTTTCAAGGCCAATTTACTGTGGTATCTTTTTTAAACGAAACACCTGCAAGTCGACACATTACTGAAGCGCATGCGCATTACAATTCATGAATATCTGCCATCTGGCGGACACGCGAAGAATTGCAACCTATTAAATCCGAACCATTCTCAATAAACGCATCAACCGCGCGTCAACCGCGCATGACCCGTGACTGAGAACGCAAAATGAATGCGGCATGCTCCCGGTGAAGTGCGTCGCATTCGAGAAAAAAGCGGCGATGTGTAAAAATAAACGGGGCCGCAGCAGTATATATATATATATGTAGTGAAGGACAGCAGGGTTAACTCCCTCAATCTGCAGACAGGCAGACTGCACCCTAGATGTATGATGTGCTAGGATGTGGACAATTAGCTCCTGAGCAGGGCTTTAGAAGGAAATTGCTCCCTGTCAGTGCTACCTTTTCAAGAACCTGCAGAGACAGGTCAAGAGGCTGTGAGGAATGCCCAAAAGGGTGTACCTGGAAGCTGCCTGACTCTGCAGCCGTGAATGAGGTAAGATAGGAGGAAGTCAAGCTGCTCAGAGGATATGCCTGTCATAGCTATGGACTTACCTCAAGAGCCTAAAGTAAGGACAATTTAGTTTGCTTTTGTTGTACTGCCTGTGATTCAGCTATCCCTGAGATATTTTTAACCACTAAGTGAGGTAGCCAGCTGGGATAGTTAGGGGCAAAATGTGTACTGTGTAGTTAGTGCTCAGAGAAGAGCTAGGCATTTTGTTTTATTGTTGCTTTGTTTTATGCCTGTAAGAATAAACCTGCTAACAGATCTTTATGCATCCTGCCTTTAATGTAAGAGTAAAGATCCTGCAATGTGGCTGAGTTGTCACAATTGGTGGAGAATTTGGGTGCTCTAAAAGGCATAGCACCTAAAGGTCTGTGGGTTTGAAAAAACATCCCCCCCCCCAAACACACCACACCACACACTGGTTTTTAAAATCGCTGTTCAGCAGGAGTAAGACAGCTATAGAGACACCTACGAGAGGTACGAACTCTGCAAGGAAAGCCTGGCAACCCTGAATGACCACCAGCGGTGACTTTAGCATATACAGAACAGTATTAATGCAATAGCACCTCCTGTGGTCAGTGAAAAAAATAAACCTGAAAGTGCCAGAATGGAGAATATAATGTGTTTATTATGTAATGAGCCCAGCCACATCAGACAGTGTCCCTTCAGGAATGAGCATTCCTACATGGCCCTATACAGGGAGCAGTACCAGATGTGGTTAACGTGTAAAGAGCCCGGTTACACAAACAGTGTCCCTTCAGACCCCATGATGATGGTGAGGCGGATGACCACATGTGTCCCTGGGAAAAGAGCTGCATAAGCAGTAAGAGAAATATTTGTTCCAGCAAGTCAAGCAACTGCGCAAAACAACGCACAGTGGACACAAGAAAAATGTAGAAGCTTGTAACAATAACTTAGTACCACTGAAACATCAGAACCTTCCAAGTTAAAGAGGAAGAGAGAGAAAAAGAAAAAAGTTCTCAACTTGCAGAGGAAGTTGCAGAAACATTTAAAGTTGATCCTTGGACGTCAGAAGCAGGGGATGGGTCAAAACCACAGCAGAGGTCCTGACATATCAGAGGGACCAGCGCTGAAGTCGTGTACCTATAAGGTGCATCTATCTAGTTCATACCATAAGAACCACTCAACAAACAGCACCAGGGAAGAGGACCAGGAACCAAAGAGTGATGATTCCTTGAGCCACGCAATGCAAACTGCCAGGCATGACTGTTGTCTCCTCCGTGAACGATTAGATAAAGAGCAAAAAACCAAGGCTGAACTAAAGAGGTGTCTTGTTTCCAGCAATCACTAAGTGTATGTCTAGGTATGAAGAAGACAAAGCGTCTCGCGCAGAGTGAGTGGGAGGACATGACGACTAGTCTGGAGAAGTCAAATGCTGTTACCACCATGGATGAGAAGCAGAGAAAGTCTGATACAATGATTGCCAACTGAAGTAATACTATGAGATCTCTCAGAAAGAGTTTCACGATATCATCACAGAGCTGGAACACTCACGCCCTGAGGTGTGTCAATTAAGGGATGCTGATGCAAATATCCTGATTAATAGAGACTGTAAAAAGAGAGAAAACAAGTTTGAAAGAGGAAGTTTCAGAAAAGGAAAAAAGTTAAGAAACTATTTGAACAAGAAAAGTCAATAATGCAGTTAGCACTGGAAGAAGCAGAGGGCGCCTTAATGCAGGAAAGTGGCAAGTCCGTACTGTATGTTTCCAGTTAGAACTTTCTCAGATTAGAATAGACTCTGAAAGAAAGAAGAGAATTATTCTAGCAATTTAGAAACGCTACAGAACTCTTATCCAAGGAAGGATTGAGAGAGAAAGTATTCAGCGCACACAGTCCGCAACTTTCGTCCTTCAGGTTGCATACAAAGGGATGAAAGCTCCTCAGCTTTACCACCGGATTAAAGCAGCCTGTGTTCTTCAGTCGGTTTGGCGGATGCAACGACCATGTCCATGTGGTCCGAAACAGATTCTTTACTATTGAAGCAGTCGCTATAACGGTACAGTCTGTGACAAGAATGAGCCAGAAACGTATCCGCTATCTCATGCTGAGAAGGGAGTCACTGTTTTTTGAGTAGTGCTTTCATCTGAATAAATTAATTAATCAAGAAAGAGAGGTCTTAGACTACAAGTCTGCTGATTGCAAAAGGAGACATGCCACAGAGTACAGTCAGAGTTGATGAGAACTCCATCAAGGTTGAGGTACTGGAGATTAATGGTGTTGAGCCAGACGCAGTTGGTCATGCCAGTGACAGGGAAGTAAAAAAAGAGTTGGTGAAATGGAAAGGTGAGATTGAGCGAGAAATCCTCCGCAGAGTTGAGGAAGCTATCATGTTAAAGTGACAAAGTTCAACGTTGACCTTGAAAAGTTCCAATTCTCACCGCTCTTTGGCGCAACATAAAAGCAAAGGGAATCAGATCCAAATGTTTCACTGGAAGCCTAGGAAACAGTCCAACACTGGGAGAGACACAGAAAGAATTAAAGCAGAGTTGAAGGACTTTCTGGACTGAAGTCAAAGAAGAAAAAGAGGAGAAGAAATTGAAGTCTGTAATCTCCATAAGGACATTGATTTGTTTGGAGAGATAGTGACGGCAGGGGGTAGCCAGCCTTCATTAATAAAGGTGATGTACGGCTGACTGCCCCTGAAACCGTATGTCAAGGACTGAGAGTGTCAGCTCTTGGGTCTAATATTGTACATTACCATGTTGCCCTGTAATTCTGTTCCCCTTATACTGTCCCCCATAGGGTTAGATGTGGGTTAGAATTTCAATGCCACGAGCCCAAGTAATGGGATTCGCTGTGTTAATTACAAAGACATGCAGGTTGTGGCACATGGTGACAGGGAAGGGCTGTGGACTTGCTATCTGGAGTAGAAAACCTTTGTTCCAGCTGGACATTGATGAACCTACCCAGCAGGGAGTATGGGGCTAGCCAGGAAAATGGTTGCTGGGTTTCAAACTCATGGGCACGATTCCCATTGGCTGCACGATCCTAAGCCATGCTCTAATAGTCTGCCAGCTCCCTCAAAGTAATAAATATGCATCAAGCCCTATATAAGGGAGAGCAGTGTAGCAGATAAGCCATTTTTGTTGGAGATGTGAAGAGACAAGGAGAGAGAGGCTATGTGAGCCTGTGTGAACCATGCTGGAACTGCTGGCAGGCTTTTGAAAGGTGGTTCTGTGAGAAAAAGCTACACAAACGCAGATAATCACTGGAGAAGGCCAGCCAGCAGGGAAAGCTAGAATCTTATGGTGGCTGGAACCATAAGGCTTAGGGTAAGCTCATCCAAGCGGGCACCCTTTACCTAGGAAAAATTAGATTTTTTCCCCAATCCCAAAGTAAGTGTGTTTTCTCTGTATTTTGTATTTCTTTTGTGTGTCTGAGGTTTTACTCCATATAAACCCCATTTTATTTCACTACCTTGTTTTGCCTAGTGAATGATCCCAAATGTAAAAGTGTTAAAAGACCTAGTCTCCCGTGACAGAGCTGACACCCCAAAACAGCACACGTCAATGTCTAATTGAGACTATGGTTCTTTGCCTCTCCTGAAAAGGGTTGCATTAAGGAGTGCAGAATTAGAACTTGCCTGAAGATGGGTTACACTGACGGATCTGCATGGTAGCCCAACCAAGTAGGTCAGCTGGGGGAGAGGATATGTGAGGGAGGGAAGTGCTAACTCCCTCACTCTGCAGGCAGGTAAACCACATCCTAGATGTATGCTATGATATGGACAATTAGCTCTAGAGCAGGGCTAAAAGGCAGAAAGTGGCTCCCTGTCATTGCAACCTGTTCCAGAACCTGCAGAGACAGGCGAAGAGGCTGTGGGGACTGCCCAGAAGGGTGTACCTGGAAGCTGCAGTACCCTGCAGCCGTGAACGAGGTTAGCCAGGAGGAAGTCAAGCTGCCCGAGGTTGTGCCTGGCACAGGAGATGGACTTTCACCAAGAGCCAAAAGTAAGGACAATTTAGTCTGCTTTTGTTGCAAAGCCTGTGATTCATCTATAACTGAGTTTTGTTTAACCGGTAAGTGGAGAAGCCGTCTGGTATTGTTAGGGGTATTGTGATGTTAGTGCTCAGAGAGGAGCTAGGCATTTTGTTTTATTGTTGCTTTGTTTTATGCCTATAAGAATAAACCTGCTAACAGATTCTTATGCTTCCTGCCTTTAATTTGAGAGCAAATATATATATATATATATATATATATATATATATATATATATATATATATATATAAAATCAGAAACAGGGCACGCACTAAACAAAATAAAAAATAAAGGTAAAGGGAGGGTGCATACTGTCCAAAAAGATACATAAAAAGGAAAACAGGACAGGCACTCCTATATGCAAAAAGGTGAAATTTATTGACTCAACATTTTGGTCCTCACAGTCTTGAAAAAGCTCCACATTTTAGAAGCCTGTCAGAGGAGACAAGGTTCTGCAACACCTTTTTATATCTGGGATCATTTGATTGAGCAAAACAAGATGGTAAAATAAATGGTAATTTATTTCTTATAAAAGACAGACACACAAAGTTACACGATTCAAGATTAACACACTTACTGGGGATGGGGCTAACGAATGAATCTGTACAAATAAAAGCATTTCGTTAGCCATATAACGGTATTGTCAATTCATTTTTTATTTTATATATATATAGAAAATGAAGTAGCTGCGTCACTCCATAAGCAACAATAGCCTACCTGTAAAAATTAGGACATACAAAATAGAGCAAACCAGGCACTCCTAGGTCTTAAAAGTTAGTTAGAAAATGAATTGTAAAAAATTGACTTTCTGGTTCTATGCAGAACAAAAAAACCTTGAAATTCTATATAGAACCAAAAAGTCATGTTTTGCAATACATTTTCTAACTAACTTTTAAGACCTATGAGTGCCTGGTTTGCTCTATTTTGTATGTCCTAATTTTTACAGGCAAGCTATTGTTGCTTATGGAGTTCCTTTATATGCTCATATTTCTTTAAGTTAAATGAAGCAAAATAAGTGGGCAAATCCTTCACACAACTTCTGTGAATATCCCAGTTTCTTGGAAAAATTGCTAATTTGTTTAACTAAAAAAAAAAATAACATAAACTAAAAAAAACAGTGCAGTATGACTAAAAATTGAAACGTGTCAGATATCTGATCAGGCTTAAAGAAAAGGCTGTTACACAAGAAGGTTGTGCTGCTTCTAGTGTTCAATAATGTAATGCCCCAAATCAGTGGTAAAAAAAAAGTTAAGATCAGAATCATACTGGGTTGAAAAAATAAGTGAAAATATCTGTAGAGAATGTCTTTTCACTTTATGATGCCTACCATCAGCATATATTCCAGCATTCATTCTGAAAGGATATTCAACACTGCTGGCTGTATTGTAAGTGACGGTTACAGGTTGCACTCCTCAATGGCCATCAACAGGTCAAGGTATAAGAATATCCCTGCCTGAGCATGGTGGCTCAATCAGTGGGTTTGACAATGACTGAGCTACTGATTGAGCCACCTATGCTGAAGCAGGGATGTCCTAAAAACCTGACCTGTTTGCCCTTGAGGACTGGAGATGGTCACCTCTTGCCTTGATGGTATGTCTTAACACGTTGAGTGACAGAGGGTTCCGGCACTCACATTCACATGACTACTTCTCTGATTGCCTTCATGGACACTATGGCTTCCAAGGGGTTAATAAATGTTGGCCAAGCCCACAGTATTCACTTTAACTTCCTACAGTACAGTATATTGCTAAGGTAATATAGGAAGCCAAAGTGGGCCACTTCAGAACCATGGACAAAGCCAATTTTCTGCTACCCACCATCAGCTGCCTGAAGCACCTTACAGCAAAAATAGCCAGGACCTAAAACTATGCGTTCAATCCCGTGTTAACTTTAACTTAAAGGGCTGAAGGAGTGGCTCATTTAGTAAAGTCACACCCTTTCTAGTAAAGACTCGACCACCCATTCTAGGAAGAAGTACTTCCTCACATTGCTTCTGAGCCTCTGACCCTCCACCTGTACAACATGACCTCTAGCACTAGTATAGATGTGCCTTACAAAAACAGGTCCAGCTTTGATGTAGAAGACTTCACTGCTCCTGCAGATAACACAACATTTTGCATTATAATAAAGAATATGACAGTGTCCACAGGATTCAATGGACGTGATAATCTGAATTTCACAGAATACTCACGATAACGTGCCAGCTGGGGCAATAACCTTTGCTACATCTGTATCATAATCATTTCCATCATATAAAATAAAATGTCAAGGGGTCCAAATAATGTTTTATTCTTTCTTTTGTTGAGTATATGTCTGACTTAACATGTTCTCCACAGTCAAAAAGTCCAAACCTCAAATAAATTGTTGATGTCAGAAGCAAAACTCTTAATAAATTAATAAAACTAAAACACTGTAAAAATTATAATATCACCAGGACATCAAGTCGTGATCAACAATTACACATAAGATAAGCCTGATGGTTTTTTTTTTTTTTTAATATACTTTAGCTCTGTTAGTGCCTTGCTACTCTTCTGAGAGCGTCAACCACATGGCTGCTGTTCCTTTCCCAGCATCGCCATTGGTAGCATTGGAGCAGCACATGAAGTCCGGGGCGTTCAGGGAAGCTCTCTTGGAACCGAAGACACCTGTCTTTTCTATTTCTTAATTCAAGAGGGTGGATCTGTTTCCTACACAAGTGATTAAACGACCCTGTAGCCGAACTTCACCCAGGTGCTGTAGCCATTCAAATACATAAGCATTTAATTAAATCTAATGTTAGCCTGTGTTTCTTTTTAATGTTATTACATATTACAGCAAAACAACATGTAACCGTTAATGGGTTGTTTTTGTAGACATATAAACACAACCAATTTACTAATCACATGTGTTTATTAATATGGACATAAAGCAACTCTCCCTTATTGTTGATAAATGACTTCACCAAATGTGCCAGTCTCGTTGTAGCTGATAGTTTATGGTGCATGAAGAAGGGCTAGGTCATTTGGAATAAATATATGTTTTAAGGAACAATATCATAAGCAATGTTTGGCATCAAGTTTCCCAATGATTGCTTTAAAAAGAAAATAGTTTTTACTCCATATGTGCCTAATGTCTATAAATACATGCACATGCATTTAAACAGAGCATCTTCTCTCAATTATTGAAGGTTTATTGAGTGTTAAAAGGCTACATTTTCCCCATGCCATAATCTATGCTGACAGAGCCAACTTTTTAAATGTCTTAACAATTCAGAACATATGGCATTAAAGAAGTCACTTCCTTTGCCCAGCTATCTTTAAGGAATCTATGCTTTTTCTGTAAACATAATATATATATATATATATATATATATATATATATATATATATATATATATAAATTGGGGAGCCTTTTAAGTTAGTATGTACACAGGAATCTAACAAATCTGAACAGCTAAAGAGAAACAAATGAGCGTTTTATTAAGGAATATCTCCACTGCATTATTCCATACAAACTGGTCAAGAAGTCAGTTTGTAAATTGAGATGGGATATTTAAATCACAAACTGACCCCAGCTGTACTTGGAGTCATCTTTCAAGGGAAATCACAACTACGATAGGTTTAAATCACCCAACATATTTAAAAAAGCCAGATTGGGTAAGTCTTGAGAGGTTAAGTGAAGCCTGATGGCAAATTTATTTTTTACAGCTCGCACTGTAGAATCTTCTAGAATGAGATCACCCTTTTCAGGACATTGCAGAGAAGGATGTTTCTGCATAGCTAAGACTATGGGGCTTACACTATATCAACGGCAGGAATTTCTCATTGAAGTCAAAAACAGAATTTCGACTGAAAATGGCCTGATCAACCATTTTGGCTGATATAGAAAACGCTCCAATGGCCTGTTAATGATAATGTTGATAAAATCATTGAGTATCAGTGTCTTTAGACACCCTGGTTGACATAGAGAAAGGATATCTAGATTTGTGTAGGGATCCCACCAGCTGACTGATAACTTTAGCCAAAATAGATTTTTAATTAGATTTAACTTCTAGGACTCCTCTTTTAATGTCTAGATAACTTTAAGATTTAAGACATTGTGAGTTATTTGACCCATTTATCTGTGAATCTTGACCCTTCCGTGTACCCACCAACCTGAATAAACACAGTCACAATTTGGGTTCAATGGCCACAGCCTTTTACTAACCATAACAATCAACAACAAAAACATTCCTGTGAACCTGATCATATTCACCACCGCTCCTAACCCAGTGAACACTCTGGGTTTCAAAGCTCCCAGGGTCCCTTTTAGGAGGCCTGCTTCACCTAGCCATTAACTAAGATTGCCTCCTTTGAATCCCTAAAATTCCTTTAAAATAACCACCTCAGCAAAACGGACAATTCTGCACTCCTCCAATGCCAAGAGCCATGTGGTGACCGCTCAAACTTGCCTCTGTCACCACCAGCAGTTTAGCCTTCTCTAACCCATCCTTTAAATCCATATTAAAATGTGTAGAGTGATCTTGGATAGATGAACTCCATCCTTCTGATTAAATCTAACATTCTCAACCGCTAACACCTTGTTCCAAACTGTAATACCCCAATTGACTTCACAAAATCTTTCACCCCCTGATTTAGCTTCCACCTGCTCCTGTCAACCATCTTCTTATCTTGAGCCCCCCGCCAGACCATCCATGGAACAATCTCTGACAACACAACAATGCCACCAGGAATCCTACCGACAACATTTTGTTGGATCCCATTAATCAAATCCACTGACCGCATCTGGCCCAGATGATTATCCCCAATTTGGAGAACAAGAATACCTGGGGATTTCCTCCTTCTCCTCTCCTGTAAAATCATTGGAAGTGCCTTCACCAAACATAGACCCTGCTGCTTCAACCAGGAGATCATTTACTTATTCCCAGAAAACACAAATGCTTCCTGAATAGCCTTTTCTCCACTCTCTTCTTGGCCCAGTGGACATACAAGCCACCACATATTGATGCAAACAGAAACACCCCTAAAATAATGATTCAAATAACATGACTGGCACCATCCTTCCCACAAAGAAACCTATTCAATCAAGTGCAACCTACAGTAATGAAACTCCAAACCGACTGACTCCGATCTCCCAATTTTCTTTATAATTTCCTGTCCCTGTTCCAAATTAGTCACCTCCATTGCTGCCCCATTCCAAAAGGAGTGAGAGCCAAATAAATTGTAGCCTCAAACAGCTCTTTAATACTCTCACAAACTGATATCTTTTCAATGGCTCACTCCCTTGTGGAACCGCAACTAAATACGCCAAATAATCAGATACCAGCCTTACTGGGCACAGCACTTTAACTTACACCATTTAGACTTCCACCTATATCCTTTTTCCTTTCTAGTCTGTTTTGAACATCCTAATTATAAAATGGATCAGACCTTCCCCTATAAAGACATCCTCTGGTCTCAGCCCCCTTGTCTGTTCTTAGCTGCACTAACCAGCTCCCACACCTTCAGTGCCCCAATAAAGACTAACACAAATGCGGCTCTAAACAGACTATCCTCAAGCCCTGAAATTCAAACCTCCCTGGTTGCTTCCAACAGATCCCCAAGAACTTCTGGTGAAAGTGGCCTCCTCAAATCAACATTCAAATTCCTTCTCTTACACCCCTTTACCAGCCTCTTAACCAACAAGTGTTTTGTGTGATACCTTTAGCCTATCAGCCCTATGAAAATGATATCCCAGCCTGCTATTGCTCCATCAAACTGGCTGATGTATGCTCAATAAATCTGGTTTAAAGGGAGCTCTCTGTGCCCGAAAGCAATCCTCTTCCAAATTCCCTGACTTGTCCACAAATTCTTGCCATGCCAGCAAGGCCTTCATATACGCTGCCCAGGTTGTAGGTACGAAAGACTCCTTCACTATATCCATCAGCCCTCCAACCCCAATTCAATCCCAAGAAATCTGCTCCTGGGACCAGCTGCAAAAATAAAGAAAAAACGTCTGCACAATACTTCTGCTGTCATGTTTTCAGCCGCAGGAACATGTCATGCCCTGAACTAAATATTTTTTTCTAGACATCTGATTACCAACTGCCCCAAAAGCCTTTCCAGTGGTGAATAATTTACCAACAACCCAATTGCAGCGTCCCTCACACCAAGATTGTCAGATCGAAAAATAACCTATCCCACAGCTCCTCCCCTCAAAGCTCCAATACCCCCACCAAAAAGAAGAACTCCAGCAATGTCAAGTTCCTGATCAACTTTGACGCTGCCTATTGCACCGGTGATTGCTCGGCACACCACTTGTACCCAAAAATTGCCCAAAAGCCTACCAACACCGCAGCATTCATGAAGAGTTCTAGGTCAGTGTTAAAAACCTCACCTAACTCCCACAATGTCCTCTCACTGTATTTAACAAGAAACTCTCCCCAAACTTGCAAGTCATCCCTCATGTCTTTTGACTACCACTTGAAATGGTGTGGGCACCTCAGTCCTGTCATTCCAACTAAACACCTACAAAACACCATCCTATCAGCACTACCTGGCAGGCACATGCTAAGAGCTCCAACAATTGCTGAAGCTGCCTGAGTGTCCGCTTCCCTCAAAGCCTCAACTACCTTCAACTTTCTCTACCTTAGCTTCCCTTCTGGCAGTCGGAAAGCCAACTGCATGGAAGTTATCTCAATACCCAAGAATCTCAAGACTGTATCTGGGCCTTCTATCTTTTCCATCACTAATGGGACTCTATAAGGCTTCGCAATTAACTGTAATTGCACCCTCAACCCCTCCAAAAACACCAGTACCTACAGGGGCTTCATACCGAAAGTTATCCAGGTAGTGTAGCACTCCATATTACCCGACTCTCTCCTTAACACCGACTCGAAAAATGTACTAAAGGTTGCAAAATAAATACAAAACATGGAACAGTCCATAGGCAAACCCCAAATCAATAAAGGCCAATGTCACATCGGCCTTAGCCGTCAAAGACAACAACACCTAACCAGACGCACCACCCTGTCAAAGGATCCTTATTGATAGCATAATTTACTGATGGCCCTTGCAGGTAAGACAGGTGGCAGATCAAGCAAAATGCCCACAGATTTTTTTAAAGTACCACCCCAAGTGGAGACACACACAACTCTGGAAAGTGGGTTCTTATTAAAGGAGACACCTCCTTCCCATGCTTTGCCCTGACTACTCTGAAATGTTCCCGGACTGATCTCAAATTCCTCAGGGAAGACTGATTGCACTTCTTTGAATGGCATCCAAAACCCTCTAGGAAACATGTTCCGCAGCAGCTTGCCCACCCCTGTATCAGGATAATGGTCAAGCCAACACCCCATTCTGTCCACCCTCACAGTAGGGTAGTTGTCGCCCTAGAAGTTTCCTTTCCTGTGACCCCACGATTAATTTTTACTTTACTTTCCTAAAGTCTCTAAGGTATGATGCCCTTTCCTTACACCTGACTCATGCTTGAAGTTGCAGGTCGCTCCCCACTGGCACTTCCCTTAATTGAATGTCCTAAACATTCTTTGCTTAATAGCGTACAACTGCCCTAAGTGCCTCACGCTGCTGGGTAGACCCTGAAAGGGAGATGGACACTGCGGTTTCATCTTTGACAGCAACAAGTCTATATCCTTTAGATCCCACTTACTGCATCCTAGCTTCCACTTGCTCCCTTAAACGACGCACTTTCACTTGGCAAACCCCCATGGTAAACTTTATACGCCTTTCAAATAATATACAAGTTTTTAAAAAGCACTGAAGAACTCTGCAGTGAAATGGGTCATTTGGGCCGTCTCACTGTGACCAAGTCCCCGCCACCATTTAGCTGCAGGTGAACCCTCTGCTGCAGGCACTGTGCCGCTGGGTCCTCTGCCATTGGCCGCTTTTACGAGAAGGTGAGTTTTAGGATGGGGTTAACTTTAGGGGTTTTAGAGGTTAGGGTGGGGGCTTAACTTTAGCGGTTTTAGAGGTTAGGGTAGGTGGTTAACGTTAGGAGTTTTGGCTGTTCGGGCAGAGGCTTAGGGTAAGGGGTTTTAGGGTAATGGGTTAACGTTTTTAGGGTATAGGTAGTTTTGTATTAGGGGTTAAGATTAGGGAGTTTTCGGGTAAAAGCAAAGATTAGGGGCTTACCTTGGCGGCGAAGCGGCTGGTGGCTGAGTAACACTGCGACGAGGTTACTTGCGGCTAAACGACAGTGATCACTTGGTTGCGGCGAAAGTGTGCGGCCAAATGTCCTATACCACTCTGCGGAACCCTTTCTACACCCACCACACTCGCCATGACCACAAAGGCATCAAACAAATCCCCAAATGTCTTGACTACCAGCTTCTTTGCCTTCTCATCCATACTATCCCCTTTTTTAAACATCTTATCCAACAAATCCTTACACCCTAGCAACCAAGTCCTTACAGTATCTCAACATACTCCCCCACTCACATCATTTCTTTAGTTGCCAGCAGCAAATGAAAACCCAGCGGGCTCACCAGACACAAGTCTTCTTCCTGATAACTACAATCCGACACCACTTTACCCATCCTAACTTTTGCTATCTGCTGCGCTGGCTTTGTATTTTCCAATGACTCTACACCCCCTGACCCTAAACCACTGGCAATGCGAACCACTGCTACCTCTTTCCTGCACTCTACCCACCCCCAACCTCACCCCTGCTGGAACTGAACACACCCCAACCCAGCTCTTGATACCTCCACAGGGACACAGGGACACTACTCCCCAACCCCTTCTACCCCACCTATCACACTCAAGAAATGCCAGAATGGGATGTTCCATGACCCATGCTGCCACCAAACCGTATCCTCCATAGTACGATTTCCTCCCATACTGGCAGGATTGTTCATTCTAACCATCACTTCCCAGAGGGACGACAATACCTCTGTTAACTGTTGGGCCTCTCTGCCTTCTCCTGTCCTCATGGAGGAGAGGACCTCTACCGGGTCTGCCACTCCAGTACCACTGCCTGCACTTGCACATCCAGGGCTGAGCTCCTAGCGTCACTCATACCCGACCTGCTTGGCCCCAGTTCCTTCTTACTCGCTGGCATCTGATGGATGATTTCAACATGGAGTGCCCCTAGCAGTGCCTTCAGCCATACAGTTCTGTGTTGCACAACTCCTCCGTGGATCTGCTGAAGACGAATCTCACAATCCTCCAAGGTGTGGGGTGTGGGGTTGAGGCCACTGTTACTTCAGCTTCCCCCAGGGTGTCAACTCTCGTCTAGCCATGCTACACCTTTGCTTGAAATCCATCTTGGAACCTTTCTTGAAGGTGAAAAGAGAGAGAAAGAGGTAAATGACTCATTGAACAATTACCATGTGATATATTTTTGGTCATTTGCTTTTTAATAATGATGTTTATTTGGAGCTTTCTTTTATTTATTGATTTTTGGGGGTTTTTAATTGTTAATTCTTGTGTTTATTTGGTATTTGCTTAATTGATTGCTGCTAATTTTGTGGTGTTTACTTGTTTATTGTTGTTTATTTGGTGACAGATTTGATTGACCTGGATATTGTTGGTGGTTGTTTATTTTTAGGTTGACCATTGACTGCCATAGTGTTAAATCATGCCCATATTATATGAGCATGATGTACCCTCTGTACCAATGAATGGGTTGAGGGTGGGGTAGTTGCCTGGGGAGTGTGGTTAGGCCTCCTGGGTGGGTATTGGGGGAGGTGGGTTAACCCCTTAATTACTAACCGCTAAGGTGATTAAGGGGTTAAGGGGCCATTAGATTAGATTGTATTTTTATTGTATTGTTTCTGGCAACAGAGGAAATGAACGGTGATGAGGATGAGGATGGCCTTCTTCCTGGCAGGCTGGCAGGTGTAAGTGCAAGTTTTATTACTTTATTTCTGCTTGTTAATGCTATATTTTAAATGGGCAAATGCAGTATTATCCATATCTGGATTATAGTAATTTTGCCCATCACTGTACTGTATGTGTTAGGGGGTATTTATTTCAAAGTATTGGACAATTTTTTTATGTGCATAGGATTGGTACCGCAGGCCAGCGGTGACAACCCGAGGGCTCCCGGACACCCTCAGGAACCACCCGAGGACCCCCGGACCCCTGCCAGCCTCTGGTATCCATCCTGGATATAAAAAAATAGCAAATGTTTTTATGTGGGGGAACAGGGGGGAACGGGGTGGGTGGGTTGTGTATTGGTGGTTAGTACATATTGTAATGTTTATTGGGGATAGAGGGGGTGAGTGAAGGGCCAAGTACCTGCTTCACTCAGCCCCTCTGCCCTCAATAAACCTGCTATTTTGCCTTAACCCCTTCATTGCCTTAGCGGCTGTCCGCTAAGGTAATTAATCTTCTTTAATTTAATTTGTATTAATAGTGTGTGGGAGCAGGGGGTCTCCTGAACTGAACCGCTTTGGCTTCTGCCTCAGGGAGCCTCTGCTTCCCGATGTTACAGGCTCTGGTATGGGGCAGCGGGTGCCGGCATCACCACCATTTTCAAATTGAATGTGTCACTTGACCGTGGGATTTAAATACTGGAGGAGATATTGGCACCCCATACCAGGGTCTGTATCTCTGGAAGCAGGGGTCCCCGAGGATGAAATCAATGCGGTTCATCTCAGGAATCCCCCTGCTCCTGCACACTATTTATAAAAATTAAATTAAAGAAGATTCATTACCTTAGCGGACAGCCGCTAAGGCAATGAAGGGGTTAAGGCACAATAGCAGGTTTATTGAGGGCAGAGGGGCTGAGTGAAGCAGGTACTTGGCCCTTCACTCACCCCCTCTATCCACAATAAACATTACAATATGTACTAACCATCAATACACAACCCCCCCCCCCCCCCGTTACATTAAAGCAGCTTCATTACCGTAGTGGATTTCCACTACGGTAACAAATTGGTTAAATACTAGTATATTGTAGCAGGGGGTGTCCAGAGCAGAACCTCATTGATTAGAGGTCACTGAGATATAGGCCCTGTTATGGGCTGCCGGTATCTCCTATGCATTTTATTCCCACCGTCACGTGACCGTGGGAATAAAATGCATAGGAGATATGGGGTGCCCTAACAGGGCCTGTATCTTGGGAAGCACAGGGTCCCCGGACCTGAAATCAATGAGGTTCTGCTCCAGAGACCCCCTGCTACAATTCACTAGTATTAGATTTTACATAATTTTTTTTTGCTCTGGTGAGATTTGCGCAGAGAGCAGCAGCTCTCTCTTTCGGCAGCAGAATGAAATCACCGGGTGAGCCCTTTTCAGAGGGCGATCATCACATCGCCGGCTACTCGCCAGTTTTGCAAATGCTGTCACAGGTATTCTGGGCTTTATGCATACCGTGATAGCAACGCTGTCCCAAATGGCAAGTTAAACTGGACAGCGATTTTTTTTTTCCGGCCTCTATATCTTTCATTGATCGTAAAAAAACAGATATCGTTGCCAAGTTTGGAACCTGCAATCTTCATTTCACCCAGATGTTATACCAATATGCCCTATTAAGGTGAACTCAGTCTTTTAAAAAATTCCCCCAGAATGTATAATAGGATTAGAATGATATGAGTTAGCAGACAGACATGAAAATGTTACAGAAATAACACAAGAAGCGGGGTCTGAGTATGTGTTAGAGATTTGACTATAGAAGTTATTAGCCTTGTCAGCATAACCCAGCAGTATGATAATGCACTATCCAGAATATCCCACAGTATCCCGTTTCTTTAGTGGATATAATAGCACAAAATAAAATTAAATTAGTGTAATACTGTTCTTGTTTTGTTTGCATAACGTCTTGTAGAAACCAATCAGAGGTGGAAGACAAATCGTATACATTACTTTGTACTTGTCACAATGTTTCAGAAACAATAGCGCACAGTATGCAGCCATGCTCCATCATTTCAGTTAAATACTCACATTACATTTTGATGAATGAGGTAGAACAAAATACATACATCTTAATTATCTGTGGACAGATATCTCAGATGACACCTTATTTTAAAAATATTCAGTTTACAATACAAAATCTAATCCACATTTTGCATTGTGCCGAGGAAATGGTTCTTACAATAGTTACTGAAAAGGTATTTTTAGGACATAACTTACCCCCCTTTTGATGCAGGAAGATATATTTGAGTACATTATATAATAAATGTATTGATGTGAAGGACTTTTAACATGCAGCTTAATGGTTTAGTGACATAGGGGCCTATTCACTAAACAGTAATACAATTAGTGCATTTTAGCCCGAATATGGAGCCTATGCTATAAGCGTCAATAAGTCACTTATCGAGCACTTGTCGGCCAAAATGCCTTCTGCTATTCAATAAGCCTCGCTAAGTGGGCGATAAAGTCATGAATCGCCAAAAATTCAGCCGTCATAAAATTATCGATATGTTCTGAAACGCGTGCAATTCTAGTAGCCGTGATTAGCTTATCGAGGCCTATCGTGGTTCTAGATTGGCGAGTTTCTCCCAAAATCCTCACGCCAGGAAAAGTTGGCGTGAGGCTGGTGAGAAACTGGTGAAAAGCGGCGAGAGAGGACTTAGAAAAAAAAATGCTTTTATTCTGCATCGGATTGATGCTGGGGGTCTCCGGAGCTGAAATCCATTAATATCAGCACCGGAGACCCCCGGCATGAATCCCATGCAATAAAAATGCATTTACAGGCAACTTCATTACCTTAGCGGCTAAAAGCTTAGGCAATGAATGGGGTTAACCCCTCCCGCTACCCACTAAGGGCCAAATACTCCCTTCACCCACCTCCGCTACCCACAATAAACCCTAATTCCCACCTCCTCTACCCCCACATGATTGATATCAGAGGCCACGGATATCATAAGCAGGTGTCCAGGGGCCCTGAGGTAGTCTCTATGGGTGTCTGGGGGCCCTCGGGTGGTCCCCATTGGTGCCTGGGGGCCCTCAGGTGTTTTTTTTGTATCAGTGCTATCGCGCTATAAATCATATAGTGCAATAACTGATAGAAAAACTGCAGCCTGTAAGAGCTGCATGGAGACGCTGCGGCTCCATGCACGGCTCTGACGGGCGACCGTGCATTAAAAATAGTGTACATGAGATGGGGTTCTCCCATAGTGTGGCCTGTATCTCAGGATACTTCCTAATCGGGGGACCCCGAGGCTGAAATCAATGCGGTTCACCCGCCGGCCTCTGGTATCAATGCTGTGATGAAAAAAACATGCTTTTATGCATGTCTCAATCTCTTTTGTGCCAGCCTTTAGCTGGTGAAAAATGATGGCGAGATTTTATACTATGATAAACTTATCACTAATTTGTGAATAGCAGTTACTGGTAAAAAAAATAGCGGGTTTGCAATTTTTAGGCTTATCAGATGACTTTTTTTTTCTCTGGCTGTTTAGGGGCGATAAAAAGGAATTGTAGCGTGATACTGCACTGTTATCACTGCTTTGTGAATAGCAGAGTAAGCAGTATCACGTTTTAAAGGCATTTAATACCCTTGAACCACTTATCGCTGCTTTGTGAATAGGCCCCATAGATTTCTTAATGGTGTTTGGTTATTGTTTGTTTAGAAGTGGGGATTTAGAAAACAATCCTCATGTTCAGCTGTGAATATTTTCCATATTTCTCTGTCTGCATATTTTCCATGTGTCTATGTCTGCCCGTAGAAATCCATACAGGTATTCACTTAGCAATGACACAGTTTGGGAGTTTCTCCTACAGTATTCCATGCTGAATTTCTCTATAAACCCAAATGAATTCAAAAGTTCAGATGTGCACCAGAATCTGACAATACACTCAGGGGGCCATTTAGATTTTTTACTAAGTCAGATTGTAATAAAACTCATAAAACAGTTTACTTGCTATTTAGTGCTCTGTGGTGTGTTTTATGGGTCTATTTTTTCAATCACAGTGTGTATTATTGCATTGTATTATTGTTTCTATGTGATTCAATTTGATTTATTCCTTAAAACGAACAAAGAAATATTTAAGCGTGAGACTAACATAGAGTTTTTAACTTTTGTTGCAATAGAAACATATTGGGGCCTACTGCTGCGGCCGAGTTTATTCGAGCATTTGCTCGTTCTCGGCCGCAGCAGTTACCTGGCGCGCGCCAGAGGGTGCCGGGCGCGCGCCGAAGCAGGGGAGGAGAGGCCCGCCGATCGCGGCTTCCCCCTCTCCTCTCCAGGTCCGCCGGGTCCCCTGGAACCCCCTGCCGCCGTCCCCCACATCGCGGGACACCAGGGCTCCCTCGGGGAGCCCTGGACGTGCGTGCAGGGGGCGCAGGCACCCGATGACGCGTGACCGCGCATCGGAGACGCGCGGCACGCCGAGGGGCTGCCACTTGCAAGCCGGGAAATCTCCCGGCTTGCGGAACTGGCCACACTTCAATAAAGTGTGTCGCCAGTGTATGCACTATGCGTTCATAAAAAAAATCACCATAAAGCCTCGATTACCTGTGATAGCAAAATTCCCAAAACGGGCGAGTAGCCGGCGGCGTGATGATCGCCTCTCTCAAAAGGCCAAATCCGGCAATTCCTTTCAGCTGCTCAGAGAGCCGCCTCTCGCACAAATCTCACCTGAAATGTGTTTTTTAATGTAACGGGTATTCCCTGTGAATACTGACGCTACTACCGTGCTGTGTACCCTGTGTGGCTCTCAGGAACCTAAGTCTCCGCTACGGAGCCTGGGGAACATGCATATATTACGATCTCGTGGTGCAACGCCTCCACCTGGGAGGGATCCCAACGGAGTGGGAGAAGGCCCTCACAGGAAACAATCACATTGAGCAAACAGTGGCAGAACAGAACTGGCTTTACTGCATATACAATGGTTAACAACAATCAACAGGTGTCCCTCCCTTGAGGGGACACTGAATACTGCGTCTGGCAAAACGCTTCCACTTACACCGGGTGATCCCACCCCGTGTCCATAACCCCACACAATCTGTCTGCACCCTTTGAGGGAGAAAACATATATGACTGCGGAGTCACTAGTCCCGTAACAATAATAAGCAATATCGTTGGTGCACTTGCTGACCAGAGTTACCTGCCGAGCACTCCAGTGCTCGGGCCTGCAACGGAACTTCACAAAGGATCTGCGGATGGAAGAACACCGAAACCACCATCCGGGGCGATCCCACCCGAAAGGCCTCTGCAACGGCAGCGGAGGTATAGGCCCAAACCTCTGGCTGGACGCGCAGCGTCGGCTGTGTCTCTTATGGACTCTGTATAGTAAGGGGCAATGTCCCTGACTGGGGCTGGTCCCTACAATACACAGCTGTAGTGACTTAGGGCTATCTGGGGCCTAAGGGGCTGCTGGCCTAGTGCAGAGAGTCACTGACTCCTGCACCCTACCTCCTTCCCTTAGCTGCTCCCGGCGCCGACTGACTCACGTGCTCGGAGCCCGCGAAATGTATCAATCCCTCTGTGCAGGGAGATACTCGAGCCCTATTGGCTCCCTGGCGTCACGTGGGGTGCGCAGAGGCTCATGGGACTTGTAGTCCCTTCGTAGAGCCTCTATTGGTAGGCCAGGGTTCGCGCACGCTCCTTTCTGCGCATGCGCAACTCTGACGAGCAATGATGGCGACGCCCTGCCCTTCGAGCCGCCGTGACCTTAACAACGAGACAGCGGCCTTAGCAACGGCCTGCACGCGTTCCCGGCAACCGGCTGTATTCATGTGATGGCGCGCTGCTCGCTTCCATGCCCCCACACCTCTCTGCGAACAGCAGTAAGTACAAGGGGGGGGAACCTGGCTACATCAATACACATTTTATTTCTAGTGTAGATGAGCAGGGGGTCTCCAGAGCAGAACCACATTGATTTCAGGTCCGGAGACCCCCTGCTTCCCGTGATATAGGCCCGTTATGGGGTGCCGGTATCTCCTATGCATTTAAATGTCCCGTGTCACGTGGCCGTGGGAATAATATGCATAGGAGATACCGGCACCCCATAACGGGGCCTGTATCTCGGGAAGCATGGGGGTCCACGGACCTTAAAATCAATAAGGTTTTGCTCCGGAGACCCCCTGCTACACTAGTAATAAAACCCAAATAAAAAAATTAAACAAATGTTACCATAGCGGCTATCTGCTATGGTAATTAATCTGCTTTAATGTAATTTTTATTAATAGTGTGCAGGAGCAGGGGGTCTCCTGAGCTGAAGCTCTTTGATTTCAGCCTCAGCGACCTCCTGCTTCGCGATTTACAGGCCCTGTATGGGGCATCGGATAGAAGATTAAAGAAAAGAAAGAAATAATGACAGATGAAGAAAGAAGACGGTGAAAGAAGATAAAAGAAAGAAGATTTTTGTTACTTGTTCCGGATCTTCAAGGTGGATAGCGTTGGATTGATTTTGATGACGTCGTGATACGAAAGCTGGCAGAATCGCCAGGATTATGAGGGTCAACGCTTCCAAAGGTAAGAAAAATATTGAATATATGTAATTTTATTTTTACAAGTTTTCTTATTGTATTTTTTTAGTTTTATGTTTTTCATTGCCATTGAATGCTAATGTATTAATCTGTGCCTGTTTAGGGTACAGATGAATACAGTAATATCCAATGCATTTTTTGGCAAATGCTTGTTTTCTATTGACTTATATTTTCTATTTATGTTTATTGTTTTGATTCAATTGTTTGTAATTTGTATGGCTTGTTTTTATTTCATGTTCCGATTGTTTAGTTTTTTTTAAAATTATTTCTTTTGTTGGCCATTGGTTTTAATTGATGTGTTGCCTAGTGGTTTTATTAATTAATTGATTTGTTGGCTAGTGTTTCATATTCATTAATTGTTTTGATGGCTAGTGTTTACAATTTATTGATTGATTGGTTGGCTAGTGCTTTTGTTTATTTCCTTCGTTGGCTAGTGCTTGTGTTTAAATAATTGTTTGGCTAGTGCTTTTATTTATTGAATTGTTTGGCTAGTGCTTTTATTTATTTAATTGGAGTCATTAGGTGATTGTCTATATCTTTTATTATTGTGTATTTTTGGCCTTCATTTTTTTTTTTATTAGGGTCACTATTGACTGCTATAGTGGCTTGTCATGCCCATAATATATGGGTATGATGTACCACTATGCCAATCAATGGGTACATACAGTGTGGGTATAGTGGTCCCAGAGTGGGTAGTTAGGCCTCCAGGGTGGGTATTGGGGGAGGGTGGGTTAACCCCTTAATTACTCTAGCGGTTATTAACTGCTAAGGCGATTAAGAGGCTAGGGGCCATTAGATTGTATTTTTTCATGTATTTTTGCTGGCATCAGAGGACATGGACCTGCAGTATGCTGACGAGGATGCCTTTCATGATGGCAGGGGTAAGTAGATAGGTTTATTTACTTTATTTATGCTGGCTGGCTAATGTTTGATTTAATAATGGGCAAATGAGCTAGTATCCATATCTGGATAATAGTTATTTAACCATTAATGTACTGTATGTGTTGGGGGGTGTATATGTTTAAATGTCAGGAGAAACAAAATTCCCACATGATTGTTACCGCATGCCAGCGAGGACTACCCGATGGCCCACAGACCCCCATGAGGACCCCCCCGAAGACCCCCAGACACCCACAGGGAACACCCGAGGGCCCACAGACACTGCAGGGACCACCTGAGGACCCCTGGTAACCCGTGACCTCTGGTATCAATCATTTGGGGGTAGAGGAGGTGGGTATTAGTGTTTATTGTTGGTAGCTGGGGTAGGTGAAGAGGGTATTTGTCCCTTGATGGGAAGCGGGAGGGGTTAACCCCTACATTAACTTAGCGTTTAGTCGTTAAGGTAATGATGTTGACTGCAAATGTGTTTTTAGTGCATGGGATTCATGCCGGGGTCTCCGGTGCTGATATAAATGGATACCAGCTCCGGAGACTCCCGGCATCAATCGAATGCAGAAAAAAAGCATTTTTTTTCTAAGTCCTGTCTCACCGCTTCTTAGCAGGTTCCCACTACTTTCACGCCAACTTTTCCTGGTGTTAGGATTTTGGGAGAAACTCCCCATTCAAGAGCTGCGATAGGCCTCGATAGCCTATTGGTGGCTACTACAGTAGCATTGCACGAGTTTCAGAACCTGCCGATAAGTGATTAAAATGTTGGCAATTCAGTCTTTTATCGCCCACTTATTGCCGCTTACAGAATCGTTGTAGGCATTTTGGGCGATAAGTGCTCGATAAGTGGCTTATGAACACAGTGCATAGGCCCCATAATGTTATTAACTTTGATTGTAAGCTCTTCGGGTCAGGAGCGCCTTTTCCTAATATTACTTTATGACTGAAGAGCTTATTTCTATTGGAAGAGGGTAGGAGAAATAGGAGATAACACCTACACTGGTGCTGCTAAGTATCCAAACATATATGATGTGTCGCTGAGACAATGTGACCATAATAGAATAAAACCCCGTTGTTGCACAATCTCTTGTCTGATAAATCAAAACAGTAATGCTCACAAAAAAGCCCTCTAAGAGCCAAACAGAGAAACTCTCACTGCACAGTGAGGATAAGTGAAGAAAACAACACTCACCCCATGAAGATGTGCAGGCGTTAACCCTGCGGCATAGGCGGCTGGAGCAATGTTATGATACGCTGGCTATTCTGAAGCCAGGGTCACGTGTGATGTGTGACTAGCCCCCGATAGCATTAACTCAGCCCCCTTTCCAAATCACTCCAAGTCCTATAATATTTCCTTCACTTTATTGGAAAAGCAGCAGTAAATACAGGCTCTTGTGGATGGTGTGTAGTAGTGATTTGTAGTTAGAAGCAGGTAGTAAGAGATGGCCTTGCCATAGGAGAGTAACAGAGATGGGTGCTGTACTCACTGTCTCCAGGGTGGAAAAGGAAGTGAGGAGCAATGTGGGTAAAAGGAATAGTCTTGGGACAGACTATCTGTGAACAAAACAGGGGGGAGGGCAGAATAGCCCATTCTGAGAAGGATCTCAGAGGCTGCAGTAGCAACTCACTGATTACATGCCCAGAGGCAAGAAATGCAACATTGTAACATATCACACAGGCACAGTGTGTGTGTGTGTGTGTGTGTGCAAACTACATGCAGCTGAAAATAAGAAACTGACAGGCAGAAGCTGCAAAAAGGGGGGGGGGGGTTGAACAGTGAGAACAAAAATGGCTTACTTGTTCCATGATACTGGCTGTCAGGGGAAAGCAGGTAATAAAAAGAGTTAACTCACGAAGATGACATCTTCTATGGTCTCAGCGTTGCGTGCTTCAGTCCAGGGTAGATAAGTTATGGCGTGGAAAGACTGATCACTGCAAAAAATGTAGGGCTGGAAACTGATATGCAATATAAAATATTTATTAAATTAATAATGCATAACAGCAAAGCAAAAAAAGGGGGGGGGGGTCCTCTGACGCGTTTCACACCCGGTGGGTGCTTTATCAAAGAGTAACCCTGCTTATTGTAAGCCCCTTTAAATACCCTGTCTGCTCCCTGGATAGGTCCGTGTTCGCGCCAAAAAACGGCCTCTGGTAAGATGTAAACAACCAGGTAAAGCTACGGAAGCTTAATCTGGACAAACCACACAGTCAGGGAGCAGAGCAAAGTACCACAGATAAGAAAAACGTAGAATAACAACAAGGATAAAGGACAAACACAGTGGATGAAATGAAAATGAAAAATCTGGTGAAATGACTAACTTACACATAACAAACAATTGTATATATATATATATATATAAAATCTTGGGGGAAATAAAATAAATGATACAAGGGATCAAAGAATACATAATAAAACCGGAAAAATAATTATTATTGATTAAACAGCCTGAAAGGAAAGTATATATATGAGAATATACATCCTTAAGCACTAACAAACGAACTAAATAGTGCATAAGGTTTATAAATATGAAAATGTGAAAAATTAATTAAAAAGAACATTAATTTAGGAAAACATGAATAATCAACTCTAAGAATATAGATGTACTAATCAGTCAATGGAGATGTGAAAAAACAAACAAATCTAATGCTAGATGTCAAGAAACGAAATCAAATGAAAACATCAACATCAGAAAAACATAATAAATAGATAATTATTGACCATATAGTCATAAACCTAATCCATATAATATGACTGTAATCAAATGGATGTATAAAATATAACCATGGATAATAAGGAGAAGACCAGAGTCTGAACTATTGCACTGCCAATCCAATCGTAGGAAAGACAGTAGAACTAATGTAAAAGTAATATATAGTAGAGAGGTGGGATAAAATCTCCAAATCAGCGCTTCAGCGGATGAGATACACCAATAATTGGTACATGTTATGATCAGGATATGGAGAAGTATGTTTACAATTGTAGTAGTATTGGACCCAGTGCAAACGCAGGAGTGTATAATCAAAAATAATGTCTTTTGGTGAGGGACTGTTTAATGCCTAATGGCACCTTACAAGATAATGGACACTCTTACCTGCTGCACTGTACCGGTCTAGAAGTCCCCTTGAATCCATTGAATGGGAAATCACAATACTCACTAACATAATCTTCACTCCATCGGTGCGTGCGTGCGTCACGCAGAATAGATACACAGAAGCTTGAAATCCAAAGATTTGCAGCGGAGCACAGCTGAGGAATGGGGCCAGCACCATTCCTCAGCTGTGCTCCGCTGCAAATCTTTGGATTTCAAGCTTCTGTAAAAGTAATATATAACTGTAATATATTTGGATCTTAATAAATGGAAACAATCTCATAATTGAAACATAACTCCCATTAAATAAAGAAAAAGGAACAAGACTCATTTCAAAAAATTAACCAGTTCCCAGTCCTGATTGATGCCTGCAGGCTGAAGAGTACTCATACAAAATATCCAAAACATTTCTCGCCTGTTGAGTTGCAATGCCCAATGTGTCACCCCTCCGAGGGGGCACCGGGACATGCGCAACAGCCGAGAAAGTGAAATTCTGAATACCTCCTCCGGGGGGGCATTGAAAAAAGTGTCTTGACACTGGATGTGAGAGATCATGTTTCTTGATTGCTCTAACATGTTCCATGATTCTCAGTTTGAGGGATCTAATAGTGCGACCTATGTAATGCCTGCCACATCCACAATTCACAATTTAAATAGTATAGGAGGAATTATAATTGATGAATGTTGATATTTTTATATTCCTCCTAGGTTTAGCACAATCAATACTTTTGATCGGGGTGGCATACTAGCAAATTACACAACGGCCACATTTATAGAAACCTCTAGGAACCGAAGTGATATTGGACAAAGTATGTGAGGAGAACAGACTCAGTGAGAGAAAGCCTGCCAACGATTTGGCTTTGCGGGAAACAAATTTAGGTCCGTCATTAATAAAAGGATATAGATCTGTGTCTAGTCTCAAAGTGTCCCAATGTTTCTGAACAATATGACGTATGGAGTCAGCTTATCTACTTTGTTGAGTAATAAACAGGGGGACATTGTCATACGAGGTCTGTTTGGAGGAATCTCGATGTCTAGACCTTATAGTTTGATTGGTAAAAAGGTCAGATTGATTCAATGATCTGACAGAACTAAATGCCTGCATGCCATGAGATCGATTATATCCTCCTTATTTCTATTATGTGTATAATATTATTTCCTGTGTGTTATGGCGTTGAAGCGCTGCTTACATGTATGGCACTATATATATAAAGTTATACATGTATTAATACTATTAAAAAGGGAATTCAAAATATATCATTGAAATGCGTACTTCAAAACTCTGTACACTATGATAAATCCATATGAAGAATTGCACCTGATTGAAAACTGGTTGAATGATAGACAACAGAGAGTTGTCACCCTGCTTTCTAACTTTTTTATTAATGCTCTTGAGGTTGGCATAAAGAGAAAAGTCTCAATTTTTGCTGATGACACTAAATTGTGTAAGTGTAACGAGTGCTCACCACAAACAGGACGGGACCGCAAGGCTGAGGTGTGGATGTTTGAATACACGACCATGTAAGGTATCAGGGAATACGTCCTTTGCATCATGTTCCCTCCTTACCTGCTGCTACTCAGTCCTCCGTCTTGGCAGCGCGTGCGCGCACCCCCACTCTGTTTACAGAGCATGCGCAGCTCTTCTAGAGTTGCCTCGGAGCTTGGCTCGCCCCCCCTCCCAGATGTACTGCACAAGCGGCGCACTCACGTGACGACATGCACCGCTCCCCAGCTTCTAGTACTACCTTGTAGTAGTAAAGCAAAGTAATGTCCATTATATGTTTTAATTGTGAAACCTTAGGGGTTTGGACTAAAGGACCTTGAATAAGTCACTTAATCTCCTGGTACTACATTTTAATTCTTAAACATATCATTGCTCATTTGATATTCCTTTGGGAGACATGAACTTGAGTTCATACATGAAAGACTCAGCAGTGGATTTGACAACTACCCCAGATGACTAAGTTCATAATCAAATTTTTAATATGACCAAATTTATACACAGAATTCTGAAACACACATTTAATTCAATGGCCTTCCCAGAAAAACGAGGCATGACTTTGAAAGGAAGAGTAGTAGCGATTGGTCAATGGGGTTTTCCGTGCAATAGCGCTGCATCAAGGCTATCACCTTACTACTGTATACAGCACATCACACATGTAACAAAAACACTTGCATCTAGATTTGTAGATGATTCGCTTTGTGAGTTATGACATGGCTAGAGTGACTCTTTCTCTCACATTCACAGATCTTTAGTTATCATGATTGATGAATACCTAATGCACTACAGAAATTACTGACATAATGGTACCCTGATATTTAGTGCCTGATAAATGTGTTACTTTAAATACAGTAGTAAACCTTCATAATTACATACTTTGTAGGTATCATGAAATCATAATTAGCTAAGTGTCCATGAATGACCGGTGCACAGACATTTTTTTTTGTGTAGCTGTGGAAGTATTCTTTTGTTAGAAATAATGCACTGCAGGAAGTGGAACATTGGAGCAGATTGTTTTACCATAGTTTAGTGAATCTAGTATGAATATCAATTCACAGATGAGGTCATAATTTGCATATACTATTTAAAACCACAGAATAAATTGCTATACATAGCACTTGTGTAGCACTTAATAGGCCGTTTCAACTTACTGCTATTTTGAAGCTTTAGCCCTAACCCTTGACAATATAAATCTGTTTTTCTAGTTCAGCTGCATTTAAATTCTAGCCAGAGGACATACTGTACAGAGTTAGGGAAATTAAACTAGGGTTGATGCAACCAACCGGTTTAACAATAACCTATCAAAAACAGCCCATCCATGGACCACTATTCTGGGTGCTTCTGGACCAGGCCTGTGGCCGGAAATTAACCAAAATCAGCTGGGCTGCCAGATTAATGGTCAGAGGTACCGTTAGTCCTATGGGTATGGTTATCCCTATGTCCCTGAGCCCATAATGAGGGAAATAGATGCCAACAGAGAGGAGTGGTTGAGGGATGCGGCCCTAGACTACCTAGCCTCCAGGTGTAGTTATCTCATCCAAGTATAGAGGGTGGGGAGAAACATCTACAGTACATGGACCGGGTGGAATATATCTCTGAACGGGGTCCAAAGAGGGTGTATTCCGTTACTGAATCAAGAATACTGTAGAGGATTGGTTAGACACTTGAGCAAGCCCCAAGCACTCACAACTCACCGGGTAGGAACAAAAATAAAATACATTTTATTAAACTACATAATAAAAGTGACAAACTGGGGACATACTGGGACAAAACAAACAAAACTCTCCTCCCACATGTTTCACGCTCTAACAGTGCTTTCTCAAGGAGGGACCTGCAGCAGCAGTGCAGGACTGGCTTCTTGCTTCATTGTCGGTATACAGCTTTGAAGCTGGAGGCACACTTTTGGAGGCACACTTTTCCCTGGATCAACTGTGACACAAAGATTGCAACATCGCGCAGACAAACAGAGGTAATTTCAAATCATTTACCCACTACGAGATATTTTCTTGCCTGCAATTTGTACAGAGCGAGATAGGTTTACTCACTTCCACTGAGAGATATACAGACTGCCACACTTATATACACTGTCTCCTGATCATTATAATACCCCTGCACGTGAAGGATGCTGACAACAAGCCATTTCATACTACGTTTATTGCCTCATATAACCACTATCCCTTCCACATGTGCCTGGATTTAAGTGTCTTTAGAGCTGCCAATGGTCTCTATATATTTCTCATGTATTCCGTTACTGTTCCCAATGAGGAGGGTAGATTTGTTAAGAAACTTGACTCTAACTACAACTATTAAAGTGGGTGCGGATTCTCCATGTTAGGGAGGGATCCGGGTGTGTTTCTTAAAGTTGTGTTATGAAATGTTATGTCATGAACTATTAACATTGTCCCAGGGTATTTAATTTAAGGATGGTCTGTAAATTGCGTTCTCAGCGGGGTCCGTGAGATTCCACCAGGGGGAGTGTATAGCCATGTATCCTCTTGGCTACTAATCTGCCCATGCCTAACACATAAACACTGGTACCAGTGCAGGCAGTGTTGGGTTAATCTGGGTTCCACTACAGTGAACAATTCCCATGAGGTACAGGGGGTGGACCTGAGGCCTGTGTGCGGCCCAATCAGGGGCTCAGACCTAGGACCCTCCTCCTGGGTACAAAAGGGACTGCAGATCCAAATTTAGTTGTAGCCAGGTCACCTGATTGCTACTATTCTGCCCTTGGGCTGGCAGTAAACCCTGGTACAATCAGGTTGCCAGTAGTTGATATGGGGGTTTCCCACTCTGAAGAGCTGCATTTGAGTGACAGTAGGAGGCGATGACATCAGGCCTGGGCATGACCAATCATGAGCCAGACCTGGTGCCCTCCTCCTGGCAGTACTTAAAGGCAGGACCATCCTAAATTTAGTGGTTGTCCTTTCCCACTGAGGAAGGAAGGTCGCACAGTGGAAAGGCTGAAATTGGACCTTCTCCAGTCCTCTTCCCTCTGGGGGAGAGTGAGTGTGGACCATACCTCTGCCTCAGCTAGGGAGGTGGGGAAGAGCTAGGACGGCTGCAGGTGCCCTTGGCCTGTTGTGACGTTCCAAGAACCATCATCCGGTGAATAGCTGAGAGTACTGTAAGGACTACGGACTTGCGACCTCCCAGCGCATCATCCCGAGCACCACCGTGCACGCGCAGTGTACTAACAGACCGCATTCCTTACCAAACGCGCGCAGCATGCACGCGTGCCAAAATGGCGTCATCCGACGCCGCGACTCAGGCTCTGCCCCCGGTTCGCGCCGCGCACTGACTGTGCGCGGAGCTCACACGTGCACCACGCCCCCAAGCTCTGTGTCAAGATCCACTAGCTGCAAACAGCTACAACTGCTCATAGAAGCATTCATTAGCTGCACAAACAGCTGCACCTGCTCATAGATGCATTCATTAGCTGCACAAACAGCTGCACCTGCTCATAGAAGCATTCATTAGCTGCACAAACAGCTGCACCTGCTCATAGATGCATTCATTAGCTGCAACACAGCTACACCTGTTCTTGGAAGCCTTAGACCTATCACGGCCGCCGTGGCGGCCGCGCCCCCACTCCACCCCTTAGGGGTTGGCTGATCCTGCCTATATATGCTCACCAATATTACAGGAACATTGGCTGAGCATAGATTTGTGTTACCTGTGTTCACCCTAGCTGTTCCTGCCTTGTTCCTGTCCTGTTGCTTTGTTCCAGTTTTGATCTTCTGTGCCCTGAACCTGCTTGCTTTGACTACTCCAACCTCTGGCTCCTGATCTTGGCTACCTCTGACTCCTCGCTCCTCTCTAATCCTGAACTCGGCATTGCACCTCGACCACTCTCCACTCTCCAACCCTGACATCGGCAAAAGTACCTTCTACGCTCCGGATATCTCCTACTGTACGTTGAACTCGGCAAGTATAAAGACTACTTTGATCTCTATATCCCTGACCCTGCTGTCAAGCCAAACCTACACTCCGGACGTGGCCAACGTGCCTGTGGCTGGTGTTTGTTACTACTCCCATCTCAGTACCGGGGTCTCGTCCTGTTTGTGGTGTGCACAGCGTGACAAGTACTGCATCGGGCAGAACCTGCCTTGTTCCTGTAACTGTACAGAAGTGTAATAAACCCGTTCCTGTTTGCATACAGTATACCTCCTGCCTGGTGCGTGACCTTACTTGGGGAGAGGTAATAAGTTCTACAGGGGAAGATCACTTTCAGTTCCTGGAGCCTACGACAGATGGAAGCGCTGCACTGCAAAAGAGATATGTGGGGTATGAACCCCAGAAGCCTAGTCCTGTGTCCCCACTACCATCAGCAGACAACTCAGCCCTCCTTTTACCAGCAGGTATCGTGCACTACACGACCAGTAATGGTAGAATCTCCCAGGGGGTGGGGGAAACACTGTTACATAGTGGTTGTTGGAAGTGTGGAGCCAGGACTCTGGCCACCTTCCTTCCTGTCCCGCAAGGGAGTGGGATACTATCCCTTACTCCACCAGGGAGTAGGGGAGCAAAGGATAGACCTTTGGGACCTTAAGCCCTTGGGATTGATTCCAAGGACCCTAAGTTGAGTGTACCTGTTGTATGCTATAATTTACTGTTTTGCTATGAATAATAAAGACCAGTTGCTGCTTTTATACTCCTGCCTGTGACTGCAGTTTATCAGGGGGATTGCAAGATGGTTTTTCCTGCAGGGACTGCACCCAGCACTGATGGGGCCTGCACCCATGTACGAGATGAGAGCTTTATTTCCTGAAAGCCTCTCCTGTCTTCCCCACTAACATCGGCGGACACTAAGCAATCCTGTAAGCCTCAGAGGTACAGCAAAGAGAGAGTACAGGTAACAGTGAAATCTCCCAGAGGGTGGGGGAACACATGTTACTTACTGTAAGTAGTGGTTGGGGTCCGTTCCAACTAAGGCCCTTGCTAAGTTCTTGGAGAAATCTGGCCAAGAGTTCCTCTGCGTGACAGTCCTCTGAATTGCTTAGGAAAAAAATGTAATCTTGAATGCCAAAAGATTTCATCTTTGTGGATTAAACGAAGAGATCGATGATATACCCTTTTTTTTTTTTTTGCAATAGTAAAATGTGCTCCATTAAATATATTTTTAAAATATTTACATATTATTATTTTTTTTCTTGGTAACATTATATTGTCTTAATCGCCTAACGAAATTTAATTAATTATGCTGATGGGTATGTATTGTGTATTGTACAGTATCATTATAAATGATAAACAAACTAGGATGGGTTATCCATTATCCAGACACTTCTAAGCCGGAACAAAAGTTGCCATTATCAACAACTACGGTAGTAAGGGTTGAGAAACATATACAGTACAGTATGTGGCCATTACATCAATCTTGTTAGTGCAGATTTAAGTTGATATGTACAGATGCAGTCAGTTGGTTTGCCGTGTAGTCAGCCAGGAAACCGCACATGGCAGCTGCCTGATAGCTGCCTGATAGCTGCCTGCTCCTACAATCCCTGCAACTAGACTAATTGCCCATCAGGATTAACACAGTGGGGGTCCCTGCTTCTGAATAGGACTCCTGCTGTGTTAATCCTACCGGGCTGCATCAGTATGGAAGACATGAGCAGTGAGAGTAGACAGAATCAGTCACTCTCTCTGTGCACCTCAAACAGGTGATCACGCTTATTTTATTTTAATAATATAGTATTGAAGGAGGGTGTCTCCAGAGATGAACCGCATTAATTTCAGCCCCGGGGACCCCCTGCTTCCCGAGTTACAGGCCCCAGTATGGGGTGCCAGTATCTGCTGCACGTCTAAATGACCTGGTTACGTGATGCAGGGAAAAGTCAAATTGTAGAGAGATGCCGGCACCCCATACTGGGAAGCAGGGGGTGCCTGGTGAATATCTTAGTGCATAGGCCACATTGTGTTAGGGTCTCAACTGTGACTCTCCTTCCACCACGTACTGAGCAGGGGATTCTGGCAGTCCTATTCGCTTATCTGAAGCACCTGATCCCCTGACCCTGTGCATTATGGGGCTTGTAGTCCCACAGAGTACTTTCCCTGCACTGGCCACCTCGTGCGCTATCACTGCGCATGCGCGATCGTAGCCAAGATGGCGGCGCCCTGCAAAAGGGAGCCGCCGGTAGCCTCCGGCAACCGGGTCGCCTGCAGCAGGCTCCCCAGCCTCCGCTGCCAGACGCAGCTGCAGCCAGAGGACCAGAGGGGAGACAGGCTATATATGTTTAAGCACAAACACATAGACATACAAAGCTACAGTGCAATATTATTTAAATAGTACACTATTTTACTTCTACTTTCTACTTTTTTTCCCCCTGCAGTTACAAGAGTATGAAGCCAAATGTTGCAGATCTTATCCTTTTGAGAGTAATGTAGGGCTGGCTACAATAGGAAAAATAATGTGACTTCTTTCACATATGTATACACAAATAGGAATACATCCTTACCAAGTACACATAAGGGAGTGGTTGTGCAGTCAAATCAAGTGATGAATTGGCATACAAAATGTTAAATGGCTATGACAGTGACTCAGTCTAGGTGTGGAAAGCCAATTATGTGATGAATGATGGAAATATCCTTTGCATGAGAGGGCTACTTAGTATAGTACTTAGCAGTTAATTAGTAAAAAAAACAAAAAACAATTTGTAATATAAATGTGCACACTCTATCTAACTTTTCTTATGCTCTGCCCACTGAGGAGAAGAGCAGGAGGGTAAACTATAGAGAAACTGAAATCTCTGGTTCGGGAGATTTGAAAAGTGTTGCACATACTGTAGTTATGTGGTGAATATCGGGATGAATGTAAAAGGAAGCTAAGGCATCTATTATTTTCAACTACGGTAAAATACAGAGATGTCAGCTTTCAAGGATTTAAGTCAGTGAGACTGTGGAGTTGTGGACCACATAAAGGCTTTTTATTGGAAAAGTACAGAGTGTTATCATTGAAGTTCATGAGACTGCTGGTGTTAAAATGAGACTGACTCCAAATCCCTAAGACTTACAGAAAATCTGAGTTGGCATGTCTGAAATGAATGCTGATTGTACACAAGTAAAACATTTTGAAAGCATATTCCTTGAAGTCTTGTGTGTAAATACATGTCATCATCCTATTTTAATTCCCATTGTAGGACCAATCCTACAGTGGGTATACTGTATGACTTCCTCTAAATATGCCATTTCTTTTTTTACCTTACGCTATCACGAGAGCAGATAGAGACATGGCAGGTTATATATATATATATATATATATATAAGGAAAAAAGAGGAGAAAGCGCACGCCCCATAGTGTGAAACTGTAGATTTAATGAGGGAAAGGGGTGGAGGGGCGGTAAAAAATGCACTCACAAAAGTATAGATAACATAGGCATTGTGTGATAATAATCACCATCATCCGGTTGCTGCGCTCCGTCCTGGGGGAATACCCGATCTCAAACAGGATGGGCCACAGTCCCAGCAGATGTCAAGGGCCAGTGGATGTATAAAATGTCCAAGGGTCGTGGAAAGTGGCTCCTTGCTTGCAGGCCTCTATGGCACCAGCGCATGGATCGGTTCACTCAGCACTTCGTGATGACGTAATGTCAATGCGTCCGACGTGATGACGCTCCCTGACGCGTTTCATCACTCACCTGTTAGGCCAATACAATCTTTAAATGAGGTACATAGTGACACATAGAGTACTTGCATAGGCAAGCGAGAGAACCCCTTTCGAACAAGCACTCGTAGGGTCAAAAAGTGTGTAAATAACTAAACCTTTAATAAATGCTTAAGGGTAACGGTGAACACACTTTTTCACCCTACGAGTGCTTGTTCGAAAGGGGTTCTCTCGCTTGCCTATGCAAGTACTCTATGTGTCACTTAGTTTCATCAACCCCTGGCACCGTTCTCAGGACAGTAGCAAGAGCTTATTCCCCTACTTCCCCCTCCCCCCTTGTATTTCTACAATGAGGTACATACCCTGGAATACAACTATCCCTACAAACTGCAGCCGGATTAGGTCTGCGGCTCCACAATCGCCGCCTTGAAGATTTGCAGAAGATTGACCTAGGCGCAAATAAGACAGGTAAGAGAAACACAAAAAGGAATCATAGGGCAGTATACAGTAGAGGCAACTCTTATTCGAACAAAAACCAGTGGCAATTCCCCCAAAAAAACAGGAAACACCCAGGTACATTCTGAATACATGCCTTAAACTTTCCTTAAACTAGCCCCAGCATTTCTGCATTGATTAATGGCCTATCAGATTAAAAGCGGGGGTCCCTGGCAGTCCCATTCAAACTGAATGGGACTGCCAGGGATCCCTGCTGTGTTAATCCTATGGGTCGTTAGTCAATGCAGAAATACCTTAAACGTGCCTCAAACTAGCCCAGAACATACCCAGCACATACCCAGCACATACCCAGAATGTAACCCGGCTAGTTTACGGCAAATGTTAGAATAAACGTTGCCTCTACTGTATCTGGTTATAATCAGACTATATAAAGGTAAGGGATGCGCTTACACAGGTAGGTTGATTCAAAGCATTTAGTCCTCTATGGGACTCACGAACACAGCTACTGAAGCTCTTCTCCTTGGCCTCTGGATCTTCCTAGTATTCGTCCACGGGACCTCAGCAGCGGCTGCAGCCTTCACGGATGGTCTTTTGAACTCACTTGTCTCTATGGATGGATCTCACAAGGGGGGTGGGGGGTGGGAAGGGAATACAAGGAGGAACAAATATGTGTAAAACCTTTTTAATCTAAAAATAAACTCACAGTAAAAACAGGTAGTCAACTAACAGGACTAGAATATGACTAGAATATAGTACTCTTTGTATGAGGGATAGAGAGATTGCCCCGATGTACAGGGGAGGGAGAACATATTATGTATTCATATATACACCTATCTATTTTACCAGAATTATGTTTATATATACACACCACTCAACCATTTGATATATAACCAATAGAAATATTATGAACAATATAAACCATATTTTAAACTTGTGATGTGATGACTATTGTATCAACCAAATGGTGTATAAAATAAATACATTTTAATTTAATATTTAATTAACACTACTTTAGGAAAAATTAAATTTTCAATATGATCCTTCAATATTTGGATCATAGTGTATCAGAACCCGTGCATGAAGTGTTTATCCTGTGTATATACTTCTATATCTAAATTTATAATATTAACAAAAAAGTGTACACTTAGTAACATAATCACATAGCTATTAGCAATACAAAAAATGAACGATACAGAGACACTTCTCTATAAATAGTGCATCAAAACATACTTAATTATACCTCTACTGTGACATTAATATATACTGCAGAATTCATTACTATAAATGTCTATTTTATATATATCAGTAATACAAATTACTCCATCAGTTCTAAACTTGTACACAAGCCCACCCTATGGTATATCTATCCTATGGCCCATAATTAATCTAGGCCAGTGTCGTTATTTGTATTACTGATATATATAAAATAGACATTTATAGTAATGAATTCTGCAGTATATATTAATATTTTGTTAATATTATAAATTTAGATATAGAAGTATATACACAGGATAAACACTTCATGCACGGGTTCTGATACACTATGATCCAAATATTGAAGGATCATATTGAAAATTTAATTTTTCCTAAAGTAGTGTTAATTAAATATTAAATTAAAATTTATTTATTTTATACACCATTTGGTTGATACAATAGTCATCACATCACAAGTTTAAAATGGTTTATATTGTTCATAATATTTCTATTGGTTATATATCAAATGGTTGAGTGTTGTGTATATATACACATAATTCTGCTAAAATAGATACAGTAGGTGTATATATGAATACATAATATGTTCTCCCTCCCCTATACATCGGGGCAATCTCTCTATCCCTCATACAAAGAGTACTATATTCTAGTCATATTATAGTCCTGTGATATAACATTCACGATGTCATCGACCCGATATCTGATCCATCCATATAATAATTCAAATACCCTTTAAGCATTGATATATTTTTGATAAATGTTAACTAAAGTCTGTGTCTAGGCGAACACAAAATATGGATTTGAATTTGTACAAGGATAAAATATTCCAAATTCTATACATAAAATGTGCACACTCCCCCCAATAAATCCTATGGGTGTTAGGGAATTAAGCACAAGCACAAACAATACCTTAGCATATGAGTCCTTTGTTTCATAATTTATTATCGCGTATACTTGTTATTCACACATGAATGCAACATACACACTGATTAAGAATATTCTTACAAGTCCCCAAACAATGGAAGAGTTACTATATGTTGTATAACATAACAGTGTTCCAAATATATATACATGTGAAATAATATACTGCAGTATGTATATAATTGGATGTTAACTTGAATAGTCTTTCTATCTTATGATAATTACATGTATATGGTCCAGATCACGTTTACGTTGTTTTTATGCTGTGTTATTATTCAATTATGTTTTAGCCAATCACTTTAGGGAGGTACATATAAATACCCTCGTAGGGATTAGGTAACAATTAGCAGCCCCTGACGAAGCCCAAGTGGAGAAACGCGTAGGGCCAGCATTTTGGAGCAGAAAGAGAGACGCCGAGGCACCAAGCAGAGAGACATTCTCAAGGAGCTACGGCGGTGATTCCCTGCACTGACAGATACCAATTCCCGCGAGAGCCGAGCCGCGTCACACCGCGTCATATCACGTGATACGGAAGTGACCGTGAATGCGAAGAGGACTGGTAATCGGCGCCTCTGTACACGAGTGTGAGAGACTCGCTAAATCACTCTCTACTGCCCGAAATTCACTCACAGAATGTGAGTTGACTACCTGTTTTTACTGTGAGTTTATTTTTAGATTAAAAAGGTTTTACACATATTTGTTCCTCCTGTATTCCCTTCCCACCCCCGTTTGTGAGATCCATCCATAGAGACAAGTGATTTCAAAAGACCATCCGTGAAGGCTGCAGCCGCTGCTGAGGTCCCGTGGACGAATACTAGGAAGATCCAGAGGCCAAGGAGAAAAGCTGCAGTAGCTGTGTTTGTGAGTCCCATAGAGGACTAAATGTTTTGAATCAACCTACCTGTGTAAGCGCATCCCTTACCTTTATATAGTCTGATTATAACCAGATATACTGCCCTATGATTCCTTTTTGTGTTTCTCTTCTCTGTCTTATTTGCGCCTAGGTCAATCTTCTGCAAATCTTCAAGGCGGCGATTGTGGAGCCGCAGACCTAATCCGGCTGCAGTTTGTAGGGATAGTTATATTCCAGGGTATGTACCTCATTTAAAGATTGTATTGTCCTCACAGGTGGTGTGTATATTATCCTCCGCTTAAACACATTGTTTAGATCTGCGCTGTATGTTTCTTGTCTGTATATTTTTTCCACTACACATTTAGCAGCATTTCTTAACAGAGTTTATCAATGGCCACAGCTATGGACCATGATTCCATATTTTATATGAGGAAACATAGAGGTACCAATACAGAAGATATATTCTCAGACGATATAAGATTAGATAGTGTAGCAGGTGATGATGAGGATCTAGACTCCCTGTTTCTTAAATTGGAGAGACTTATGGTCAAAGACATCAAAGCATATTGGGAAGTCAAAACATTGGAGCAATATATTGCAGTGGATAGGATCCCAAGAGGTTTGAGGATTTTTAAAGACCCCACATCAGACCAAGATGATGCCAAATTTATGAAAGAGTGGAATAATATTTTAGATAAGGCATCGATTGAATTGATGAAATTATTAATTCAGCAAAGGATATATTAGAAACAGACATTGTGACCATAGAAAGTAAATTGAATAGTATGGACAAAACTGAAAAACACAAAGACATTGAGAAAAAAGTCAAATTGAGAACAGATAAAATTGAGAAAGACACGAAATTATCTAAACAAAGGAAGTTTAGAAGAGACAAAGAGGACTACATAAATAGTTGCTATAGATCATGGAAAACAAATCAAAAAGAGACCAAACAAGATAATAAAGGGTCTAATCCAAATGATACACAACAGGGACATCAAAATGTAGAAGGGAATAGATATATTGGTCCAAACACAAACAAATATTATCACAAAGACAATAGATACTGGAACAAGAACAAATACCATCAGGATAGGGATATACGAGGGTCAAGCAACCACAGAGGTGGCAACTATAGTTGGAAAGGGTATAATGGCAAACAAAACTCAAGACAAGAATATTGTCCTAAAGAGAGAGAAAGAGAAGAGGTGTTTGAGGATGAGGTAAAACCATCCACCTCAACATCTTCTTTTTTAGAGAGGAAACAACAAAGAGAGAAACCAGGAGAGACACAAAAGATTCAATCACAAGTGAGGGAAGAGAACAAAGCAAACACCCCACAAAAAAGCAAGATAGAAAGTCCACAAAAAGTGGAAAGAGAGGAGGGACAAAAGCCCGCCAAAAAACAAACCACATAGAGTGTGATATGAAAGGAATATTTAATTTAAGTGACATTGTCTTGACCAAGAAACAAACTAGTGTATTACACAAAGGTTTGGCATTTGCGCCAACCAACAAAATCAATACATTTAATACATATATTGATATCAGCAAATTTGCTCGGAACCTAACACTTAAAAAATATTTTCTAAAACAAAACATCACTCACGAGGTAACAACAAACAATGTCACAACATGTCAAAGATTTGTACACTCCTCTTGTAAAAAGAGTTCTATCTTCTACCCTAGCTACCTGAAGGGAGGACATATAGACACATTCACCAAATTGGTGCAGGAAGATATAGAAAAACTTGGGAGAGATAAAAAAAAATCAGAACTACTAAAAATCTAACAAAAAAAGAGTTAGATGCAGTTAACGAACTCTCGGACAGAAATTACATTGTCATAAAACCAGCAGACAAAGGGGGGGGGGGGGGGTGGCGATCCTAAATCGTATAAATTACGATAAGGAATTTTACAGATTACTGGAAGATGTGGTCACGTATAAAACACTACCGAATAATCCTACTGACCAATTCAAACGAGAATTGTTAGAATTATTAAACCAAGGATATAAAGATGGAATCCTTGACAGATCAGAATGGGAGTACCTTAACATTGAATCCCCAAGGATTCCAATTTTTTTACCATTTACCAAAATTCCATAAAGATGCCACCAATCCCCCCGGACGCCCGATAGTTTCGGGAATAAAATCTCTAACTGCAAACCTCTCGGGGTACATCGATACGTTCCTAAAAAATTCAGTAAGGAAGCTAAAAAGTTATGTACAGGATAGTATTCAAATATTAAATATCATTCAAAATATGGTGTGGAGCGACACATACGTACTGGTTACGTGTGATGTTAGTTCTTTGTATACGGTCATAGACCACAAACATGGGTGTAATGCAGTACATGAAGTCCTCACACATGGTGGGGAGCTTGACCAACTACAGATAAAATTCATAGTGGATTGTATATATCATATCCTTACCCATAACTATTTCTGGTACGACAACCATTATTACTTGCAAATCAGGGGAACCGCCATGGGTACCAGGTTTGCTCCAAATTATGCCAACATCCTCATGAGGATGTGGGAAGACAACTACATCTGGTCAGGGCATGAGTATGGAGCAAATCTGGTATCCTGGCACAGATATATCGACGATATATTATTTGTATGGGATGGTAGCATAGAGCTACTGGATATCTTCCTTACACAGCTTAATAATAATCCCTACAATCTTAAATTCACCAATAAATACAGTCATGATAGTATAGAGTTTCTGGATTTGACAATATATGTCTCCAATGGAGTATTAGAAACCAAAACATATGTAAAAGAAGTAGACTGTCACAATTTCCTAATGGGGGATAGTGGACATCTAGATAGATGGATTGACAACATACCTCTGGGTCAACTACAAAGGGTGCGTAGGAATTGCACACAGGAACACACATATCACGAACAAGCACACAAACTGATGGAGAGGTTTACTGAAAGAAAATATAAGAAAGAAGTGGTAGAAGAAGCTTATCACAAAGTCACTCAGATGGAGAGATCAGAACTATTGTCATACAAACAGAATAAAGATACAGGCAGGAAAGGAGAGAAAGATAAAATCTCTATACCATTCGTCACCAGATATAACGATTCTTCAAAACACATCAGGAGAATATTCCACAAACATTGGAATATTCTTCACCAAGATCCAATACTGCAACAAATATTGCCAACAAAACCTGAAATAATTTTCACGAAGGCCCCAAATTTAAAACAAAAACTGGCCCCAAGTTGTTTACGTAAAGAATCTGTTAAGCCGGTGAATGTCACAAATGGTTTTTTCAAATGTCAGACATGTAGAGGGTGTAAGATAAATTCCAACACACAGAAATCTTTTAAAAAAGTAAAATCTGAAGTAACACAAGTGGAGTTTGAAATAAAAGACTTTATAGATTGCAACTCAAATTATGTTATTTACATGTTACAATGTCCATGTAACAAACAGTACATAGGGAGAACAACAAGAAAATTAAAGTTGAGGATAGCAGAGCACATAAAGAACATAGAGCGAGGGTTCATGCAACACAGTGTATCGAAACATTTCAAGGAACACCATGACCAAAATCCAAATGGTTTAAAAAAATTTGGAATAGACAAAATACATCCAAATTGGAGGGGAGGAAACCAGGTCATAAAAATCTCAAGGCAGGAAACGTTTTGGATTTACACCATGAAAACGTTAATTCCCAATGGCATGAATATAGACATTGACCTGGGATCCTTCCTAAAGGAATAATACATACTCCCTTTGTTCTTCCTGTGCTCCGAACATAATCTCCAGACTATGTACGTATTGACATTAGGATTATATTATAGATTATCTACATGTACAAGTGTCTGTCACAAGGGCAAATTATTGTAAATACTGATGACCTCAGAGTCTCCGACTGTGTCTGTGAAAAATAATGTCTGTATAAATGGTCAACATTTACATTATTGCAGTCAAAGGTTATATATATTTTGTATAATTCTTTATGACCCATATGACTGATCCATCTAAAATGTTTTGTATGAATCATACCTCTAGTTTGATATTTATCAAATATGCTGCAACATCTCCTGTGTAAATAATTAGAGCATATAGCCCAGGAATATCACTCCATCAGTTCTAAATTTAACCACTATCGTGCTACTCTATAAGATAAATATCTATGTCAATGAAATTATCCATAATATAAGATCCTATATACAAGTGACTGTATCCTCTTTCAATATTTAAGTCTATGTATTTGTTCCTCCTGAGACTATTTTATAAGGACGAACGAACTCTACATGTACACAAGCCCACCCTATGGTATATCTATCCTATGGCCCATAATTAATCTAGGCCAGTGTCGTTATTTGTATTACTGATATATATAAAATAGACATTTATAGTAATGAATTCTGCAGTATATATTAATGTCACAGTAGAGGTATAATTAAGTATGTTTTGATGCACTATTTATAGAGAAGTGTCTCTGTATCGTTCATTTTTTGTATTGCTAATAGCTATGTGATTATGTTACTAAGTGTACACTTTTTTGTTAATATTATAAATTTAGATATAGAAGTATATACACAGGATAAACACTTCATGCACGGGTTCTGATACACTATGATCTAAATATTGAAGGATCATATTGAAAATTAAATTTTTCCTAAAGTAGTGTTAATTAAATATTAAATTAAAATGTATTTATTTTATACACCATTTGGTTGATACAATAGTCATCACATCACAAGTTTAAAATATGGTTTATATTGTTCATAATATTTCTATTGGTTATATATCAAATGGTTGAGTGTTGTGTATATATACACATAATTCTGGTAAAATAGATAGGTGTATATATGAATACATAATATGTTCTCCCTCCCCTATACATCGGGGCAATCTCTCTATCCCTCATACAAAGAGTACTATATTCTAGTCATATTATAGTCCTGTGATATAACATTCACGATGTCATCGACCCGATATCTGATCCATCCATATAATAATTCAAATACCCTTTAAGCATTGATATATTTTTGATAAATGTTAACTAAAGTCTGTGTCTAGGCGAACACAAAATATGGATTTGAATTTGTACAAGGATACAATATTCCAAATTCTATACATAAAATGTGCACACTCCCCCCAATAAATCCTTTGGGTGTTAGGGAATTAAGCACAAGCACAAACAATACCTTAGCATATGAGTCCTTTGTTTCATAATTTATTATCGAGTATACTTGTTATTCACACATGAATGCAAGATACACACTGACTAAGAATATTCTTACAAGTCCCCAAACAATGGAAGAGTTACTATATGTTGTATAACATAACAGTGTTCCAAATATATATACATGTGAAATAATATACTGCAGTATGTATATAATTGGATGTTAACTTGTATAGTCTTTCTATCTTACGATAATTACATGTATATGGTCCAGAACACGTTTACGTTGTTTTTAAGCTGTGTTATTATTCAATTATGTTTTAGCCAATCACTTTAGGGAGGTACATATAAATACCCTGGTAGGGTTTAGGTAACAATTAGCAACCCCTGACGAAGCCCAAGTGGAGAAACGCGTAGGGCCAGCGTTTTTGGAGCAGAAAGAGAGACGCCGAGGCACCAAGCAGAGAGACATTCTCAAGGAGCTACGGCGGTGATTCCCTGCACTGACAGATACCAATTCCCGCGAGAGCCGAGCCGCGTCACACCGCGTCATATCACGTGATACGGAAGTGACCGTGAATGCGAAGAGGACTGGTAATCGGCGCCTCTGTACACGAGTGTGAGAGACTCGCTAAATCACTCTCTACTGCCCGAAATTCACTCAGAATGTGAGTTGACTACCTGTTTTTACTGTGAGTTTATTTTTAGATTAAAAAGGTTTTACACATATTTGTTCCTCCTTGTATTCCCTTCCCACCCCCCCTTGTGAGATCCATCCATAGAGACAAGTGATTTCAAAAGACCATCCGTGAAGGCTGCAGCTGCTGCTGAGGTCCCATGGACGAATACTAGGAAGATCCAGAGGCCAAGGAGAAGAGCTGCAGTAGCTGTGTTCATGAGTCCCATAGAGGACTAAATGCTTTGAATCAACCTACCTGTGTAAGCGCATCCCTTACCTTTATATAGTCTGATTATAACCAGATATACTGCCCTATGATTCCTTTTTGTGTTTCTCTTCCCTGTCTTATTTGCGCCTAGTTCAATCTTCTGCATATATATATATATATATATATATATATATATATATATATATATATATATATATATATATATATATAAAATCCACCATCTTAACACGTCTCTCTGTACCCAAAAAAAAAACAATACAGTATTTCTCCCTTCCCTCTGTTGGGGCTTTCTACCTCCTGTTAATTCCATTACAGTACTGTACGTACTTTCTAGACAAGCTGAAACATATTTAAAATCAGCTAAGGTAATAGGCACTTCTTGGAATACATAACAATCTATGTAGAACTTTTTTGTTGTCTTGAAAAACAAGCTTATTCATACAGTTTTACAAGAATGTTCTTACATACTGTACTTGAAAATACTGTATCTAGAGGCAAGATTCTGCTCACCTAAGGGTGAGGAATGCTGCTAACAAACATTTCAACCTTTTTGTCGGTCAGGTACCTTTTTGCTTGAAGAAATTATTGCAGATAAAGAATTGCAAAAGACCATAGACTACTTATCATTATTCTATTCTACCACTTAACTGTGGTTAAGGTGAAAATCCATAAGGTTTCTATTTAATAAAAAAAGAAAAAAAAAAACGCATACATTCCTATTGACCTTTTTATTAAAACATGTGAATTTCCCAGAGAAAAAAGGAAACAGCAGTTTAGAACAAGATAATAAAAACCGCTAATGCAAAACACAATCTCAAAGAGGCCAAAACTTTGTATGGAGCCCGGTGTCCATAGAAACCTGGATAAATTCTAATTAAATTTCTCTCAGGGCAATAATACTTTGTAAACTGACATGGGCTCAATTTTTATTAAAATGTTTGAAGCAATGCTTTTAAAAATGATTACAAAGCACAGTGTCCAAGTCAAGGAACACAAACAAATGAGTTACCATGTAGTAGCTTTTCTATGATCCGTTTTTTTGTCTACAGAGACTTTGGTGAGAAGCCGAAAGGAAAACTAAGAACAGGATTAGGCACGAAGTTTAGCTTATGCAGAGATGCACCGCTGAACAGAACTAGAACCTCTACTAAGAAAACATAATATAGTATTTAAAACCATCGTGTTTCTAGATAAAATAGGATCCTTTGCACATTGTCATGTGAGCTTTCGATAACATTTGCAGATGTGGAGTGTTTATGCCCACGTTGATGTAATGGAAGACATATTTTCATATCCCTAATCATCATTGTTAATGCTGGAATACCTTGCGGAGGTTAAGTAGTAATAACAGGCATGAGTCATGGGCCTTCGCAACACATTGTTTAAGGTTCAAAGAATGTTTGGTGATAGTCTCTAAAGAGGGAAGAAATCTTGGAAATATATTAACCACAAAAATGAGAAATAAAGTTAAATGTGTAAAAGATCCATCTAATAAAATCCTTTGAGGTATTTTGGAAGGGCAATAAAACAGACTTGACACTCCCAACAATACTCTTAGTACTGTGTAAACGCTGTTATAATCTTTACTCATAAAATTAGAAAACTCGTTATATGCAAATGACAAATAGCACAAAATCTTAGGGAAATGTCACCTCTTCACCAATAACCTGTGAGTGTGACAGAATTCACAGACCAGGTAGTCAAGGAGGCAATCACTTCTGGAAGTGCATGAAAATAAATGGGACACCCATTTAACCCATCAAAACCCATTTAACCCATCAAACATGGGCTATGTCATGGCCATTGGGACTTAGGACCTACAGTATACTGCAGATTTTGACCTTGCTTCCCTCTGGCTGGCATCTTGTACTAAAATGTGGTCCAGGATGCAATATCTACTGAATGGGCAGATAGACTGTCCAAGTTTCAGATCTGATTATATCAGTGTGAGATACAGTATACCTGTATGCCCTATCTCTATGCAAGATTCCAATATCATTTTCTAATATGGATTTACCATTTACACCTAACCTACATTTACCATTAGTAACCTAACTACCATAGAATAAGATGCACTGTTTTTAGATTGACATACTGTATGGCAGTTATATCATATGGTAAAATAAAAAAGTTCAATTGGCATATTACCTATTTATATATTTACTGGAACTAGAGTCAGAAAAAAATGGTGTTCAGTGGATGAAAGTCAGAACAAGAGTATAACATGTACAATTAAGTAGACCTTTCTATAATGAATCAGTAGCCCCAGAACTGATAATGGTTATTTTGGTCAGATGTAAGGTGCTCTTGTACTAATATTGGCCAAACGCTGGTGCTCAATGAATTACTATTGGATTGACCAGATCTGAAGATTACTGTAAATAGGAGCAGTAAGAGGCAGGTAGCAAGGCTTGTTTGGTCTGGAATTGTCTGTTCATTTGTTAATTGTCAATTGTGGGAGCACTGAAATCGTATCAATCATGTGATACAAATGAAAGCCATCTGTAGAACAGATGCAGATGTAGAAGACGTTATTTTTCCGGCCGGTGCGCACCAGTATATACATTGGCATGATAGCCCGACCCCTTTTTTTCACAAAACTAATGCTTTTAAATGATGTCTGCTAGCGTTCGCACATTGTGCCCTGCTGCAACACGCCAGCAGGAGCAATATCAGCTGATACATCTATATAACAGGTAGTCAAAGGCCATCTGGATTTCAGGTGACAGTCAGCATCGTGAGTCAAGACTCAACTGGAAGGGATCAGGTTATTAAGGCCATCTACATAAGAAGGGGTTCACAGAAGCACCATAGACAGATATGCAGAACCCTACCTGGAACCAGGAAGGGTCCTGGACACTTTATGCAAGGGTCAATGTCATATTTAGGAGAATTCATCTTTCAATAAATTATCTTTTTTAAAGGGTTAAGCAAGATATGAGAAGACTCCCAGTATCAGCTGCTAGTGTGACTTAGACTGCTTATGTACAGTATACACAACACAGGACATTTCACACCGCTCACTCATAAATGATAAACAGTTTTAATGATTGTAATTTTCAAGTGTCAATTAATAACACAAAATGAGTGCTACCTATGTACAGAAGTTAATCGTATTAACAATTGAATGAACACGTGACACAGTCACAAGAACATTCACAGAAGTACATTTGGGGTGCACATCACAGTAGTAATTTTTAATTTTATAAATAGATATAGTGAAAAACCAAGGTGAAAAAGTAAAAATAAAAAATAAAAATAAAATATTGTTAAAACACGTTGAGCTGATGTTACTGATCCCAAAACAACAACACTAATGAAAGGTGACTGCACAAGAACTGCCAGGTACTGAGACTATAATGTGCTAATCACTGGGATCAGTAACATCAGCTCAACGTGTTTTAACAATATTTTATTTTTATTTTTTATTTACTATATCTATTTATAAAATTAAAAATTACTACTGTGATGTGCACCCCAAATGTACTTCTGTGAATGTTCTTGTGACTGTGTCACGTGTTCATTCAATTGTTATTATGTACAGTATATGATTATTGGAGATACTGGAGACAGGTGACACTTGGAATGGGACATTTGGTTGCGGCCATCCCACCGCAATGAAGTCCCCACAAACAATTAGCTGCAAAGGGACCCAGCACCACAGCGCTCCACCGCTGGACCCTCCGCCGCCAGCCGCATCTACGATAAGATACGCTTTAGGGTGGGGGCTAACGTTAGGAGTTTTAGTGGTTGGATTAGGGGGTTAACTTTTGGGGTTTTCGTGGTTAGGATAGGGGGTTAACTTTAGAAGTTTTAGTGGTTAGGGTAGGGGCTACTTTAGGGGTTTTAGTGGTTAGGGTAGGGGCTAATTTAGGGGTTTTAGTGGTTAGGGTAGGGGCTAAGATGAGGGATTTTAGTGGTTAAGATAGGGGGATAACCTTAGGGGTGTTAGTGGTTAGGGTAGGGGCAAACTTTAGAAGTTTTAGTGGTTAGGGAAAGGGGTTTTAGCATAAGGGGTTAACATTTTTAGGCTAAGGGGTAGTGTTAGTATTAGGTGTTACGGTTAGGGGGTTTTAGGGTAAGAGCTAAGGTTAGGTACTTACTGTGGCGGCAAGGCGGACGAAGTCTGTATCCTAGCGTCCAGGTCACCTGCAGCTACATGCCAGCGGTCATTTGGTTGAGGCAAATCGGCAATGACCAAATGTTCTAGACTGTGTGACACTCCTGTAGTACACTTCCATGGGTATGAGGAACCCTGCACTACTAACAGTGCACCTCTTTGTTTCCTTTTTAATATTACAAATGTAGCAAGAATTACTGTCCCCAGTGCCGTAGACAAACAAGCAAAAGTCCACAGTGCTGGGGACAGTGTCTGACGCGATTGCGCTGTGGGGGTTCCATGCTTCTCAATGGAAGGAGGTCTCTGTCCCAGGAGACTAGACGATTACACCGAAGACGTTACGTCTTTTTGCATCAATATGTGTAAGCCAAATATGTACCCAGTCAATTCTTCTCATTCTCTCACCCTTTCTTTTAGGCAAGTGAAATATAATGCTGTATACGATTGTAAGCATGATTACTCTTTTAAAATCTCCTATCTGTTAACTATTGTCCTTATATTGAGAAAAAAGGTTATTGTGCTACACCCCACCCCTCTGGAATGCCTTTCCCTTTATATCCGACTAGCACCCTCTCTATCCACCTTTAAGACCCATCTTTAAACACACCTTCTTAACGAAGCATATGAGTAGCTCTGTGGCTGATACTATACACCTCAACCATCGACCTTGGCCCCCTGCAGACGCACTTACCAGAACGCCCTCCAACTCTCTCTGTACGTTCTTCCTACTTACCAATTAGATTGTAAGCTCTTTGTGGCAGTGAATCCTTTTCTTAAATGTCACTTTTATGCCTGAAGCGCTTATTCCCATTATGTGTTATTTGTATTATTTGTTATTTATATGATTGTCACGTGTATTACTGCTGTGAAGTGCTATGTACATGAATGGCGCTATATAAATAAAGATATACATACTTGCATACATACACACTTTAAGAAACCTTGCTGGAAATTCTCTCTCTCTTCCTCTCCTGCAAAAGCCCACATTCACATGTCCCACGTAAGTGAAAAACCACATATTTTTTTCCATCTCCACCAGTCTAAGGCCCGGTTTATGGTGGCGTCGTGCATGCTGATCTGCGCTGAGGCGCACATTGTATATAATCTGTGACCCATTATTTAGTATTGTACCTTTCTGAGTGAAAGCTTCCGCGGGCGTGCTCACGCTTGTGGAACCTCGCTCAGCTTTTCGCGACAGCCAATCTGTGTTTCAGCGCTTGCTGGAGAGGCGGTGTGGTCACGTGACCGCACTGCCGTCCAATCAGAGCGCAGCTCAGAAATCAGCTTAGACCCGAGAGAGGCCATTTTTCAGAGGTAGCTCCGCTCCCCGTTCCCTCCGCTCCCCGTTCCCTCCGCTCCCCTATCTGGCTGAGGGGTCCAACAGGGGGTGTTGGCTGATCTGGGGTCTGCTGTAGTGATGGCACTTACCTTTGGTGCCCATAGAGGGGATATATCCATTATATCCACGGATATAGGGGATATATTTTAGGGGATATATATTGGATATATATATATATATATATATATATATATTGAATATATATATATATATATATATATATATATATATATATATATATATATATATATATATATATATATATATTCGTTAGCCCTTTGAGAAAGTCGCCCTCTGGTGACGAAACGCTTCAGGGAATTCGATCGCGCCATTACGTCATCACGACGCTGCGCACTCGCACGAGGCTGCACTGAGCACGAGATTACATTGCGGCCATTCAATTTTGGGAGGCGATCTCTGGGACTTCTACAGACTGATTTCTGTCGGCGAATTACACCTCTGGCCACTTGTGAGCACTACTACTTCCATGCAGCCCTGAGGGGGCTTCCATTTGCGGACGTCTGCTGTTTAGAGTCCGGATGGTGGTGATTTATTCACAAATTGCTTGATTGATTTTTACTCTTGTGAGTGTATTTCTTCCCCCCCTCCCTTTCCTTCCTTTTCAATATTAAATGTACTACGTGCGCTCTCTCTTCTTTTTCTCCTCTAGGTACCCCTTGGATGTGGTTCATCCAATTTGAGAGCAGCCGGAGACCCCAATACCAGCACCAATTATCTAGCATATTCATGGACTGATTCAAAAGGACTGGCTGGACTTTTTACTTCTTTTTTCACATTTTTTGCACATATACACAATTTATTTATTTTTGTGAGGTTCACTGTGTTATAGATAATTTTTGTTATTATTGATTGTTTATTATAGATATATTTTCTTATATGAAACACAGTTTAGTTCACTATTAGATTTTAGTCAATATTAGGGTTTATAATAACCAATACCTTGGCGCTACTATATTTGTTTTATATATTGTAAATAAATAAATTATATCATATATATATATATATATATTTTTTTTTTGGATAAAATTTATATATATATATATATATATATATTATTTATTTATATATATATATATATATATAGAGGATATATAAATATCCATTATATCCATGGCTATAGGGGATATATATATATATGCCCCTCAGACAGAAAGCGTGCTCTGGTAGGCGGGACTTGCGAGGCGGAGGCGGAGGCGGGTCGGGAGGTGTACCTGACAGAGATATATCTATCTATATCTATATATGATATATATATAGATATATCCAATATATATATATCATATATAGATATAGATAGATATATCTCTGTCAGGTACACCTCCCGACCCGCCTCCGCCTCGCAAGTCCCGCCTACCAGAGCACGCTTTCTGTCTGAGGGGCAAGAACATGAAAAGCAGCCACTTGGTAAGCGAGAGGTGAGCATCAGCGCGGGAGAGAGCGGCCACTCTCCACTATAAACTCAGCCTAGATGTTATAATGGACTGAATTATTTATTTAATCTCCATCCATATATATATATATATATATATATATATATATATTATATTATATAGATTCTGACCTACCTAGCATGGATTGAGAGCATCGTAACCGTGATATTGACACTCTGGGCAATTACCTCTAATCTCACCACTGTGGCAAAAACCCAGACATTTTCTTACATTCTTAAATAATAGTCAACAGGTGTTCATTTTGAAGCAATATCTATATATGTGATTATGTAGAGTAGGAAATGAATGCATTTGTTAATACAAATGTAGCCAGGGTAACTGTCTCCAGCCCTGGGGCAAGCTAAAGTCACGTGACCACTGTGACTCCTATGATGGAGAATTAATGTTGTGGGGGTTCCAATCTGGAAGCATGGACCACGCTGCAGAGTGACCACTTCTTCGGACCACAAAACTTCAGAGCCGACGAGATTTTTAGGGCGTGATCGGCAGACAGTACGTTTTGCTACATCTGTATGTCTGTGCAGTTAACGTCCTTTACAATTTTCCTTTTGTGTCTACTGTATAGTAGAGTTGGTGACATTCCATTTTGCAGTGCATGAAACTACAGATTTAAACAATGTGATGAATTCTAAAAAATGTGGGCTTAATAAACCACAATTTATTCAGCTGTGAAGTGCCATTTATATATGTAAATATATTCCTGTTGGGTGGCATTTGAATTAATAAGATATCTATGCTGTGGAGTATAGCTTCTTCTGGTTGCATCCCTTTGACAACTCCCCCTGCTAAGGATCTTTTCTGAATCCCCGTAATAACAACACTATTCAATATAATGGATTTTTTATAAATGATACTATACTATATCTAATACAATGTACAAACTCTATCGCCACATCTTCCCATACAAGAAAACAAGAAACCCAACACAAATACCCATACATATCAAAACAAATTATTATATAGTACAAATTTAACTATATTTGACTCACTATACTTCGACTCACTCCTGACCACTTTGTTCATTTTGAAATGACCTTGTCGCCTGTCCCTCACTGATCTTCTCGAAGTTGGCCTTTCAGCTCTATCCAACTAGTCATCTTAATGTACGCCTATTTCCTTATTATCTGTTTCAGGAAAAGTATTGCAATGGAAGGGTTTCCATTGAGTGTCGATGTGTCTTGACTTTCATGTATTACCCTTAGGTCTCTTCAATTTCTCCTAAATGTGTCCCCCCGGTCTGTGTCTGGACTATCTAGGACTTAGGTTGCACCTTGTTTCCTGATGGCAATGGCCCAGGTATTAAAAATAGAATTCCACAGAAAAACTCTATCTCTTTAGTAAAGCTGTGGGAGAGGGTGGGCTGTTCTGCCAAAGTCATATCTTCACTTCCTTTCCTGCTGTTCTTTTTATCTCTTGTTTGTTCAATTGTCCTGAGATTCCAGCAGTTGTCACTGACAATAAATTTGACCAAATCCTTTTCCTGAGAACAATTTGCCTGAAAAAAAACTATTGTCAAACGGTGTGCTTCTGTAAATTAATAAGGCTCTATACAAATAACCCCTGCATTTAAAATGATTTTTATAAGCTCCCAATCTCTGGCAAATTGCCTATATTCAGTGCTGGAAAAAATATTATTATTATCACTTAAGCTTGCATCTGGAATACTATGTCTAGCAAATATGCCCTTAATACTTGCTATCACATTATTCTTAGTGTGCAATTTCTGAACACAAAAAATGATAATATATGATTATGAGATAGTCCGTAGAGTACTGGCTACATAAATCAATGCCTAGTGTACATTCTCGTAAGTTCTGTGTGGAAAGAGTGAAACAGTAAGGCTTCATCAGCTCTGCCTTTTGGTGTGGTTTGAATGTCAAGCTTCAAATATAGGGTTTTTTTCCCCACATTTGCAATGTCTTGATTAATTTACTGCCAATACATTGCTTCTCAATCTCTTTTATTTCACTTCTCTACTTCTAAATGTCCCTCATATATGTATGTATGTATGTATATTGTTACTTATATAGTGCTCACAGTATACTCAGCGCTTCACAAAGACAATAGTGTATAGGGAATTATAATAATACAAAGCAAATTGAGACAATAAGAAAGGAAATCCTTTCCCCGGAGATCTTACAATCTAAGTGGTATGTTCAGAGATGCACGGAGACAACAAGTGAGGGAATAAGTGCAGTAGATGGCAGTGCTTGGCCACAATTGTTGGTAGGAGTGACTGAGTATGGGATAGTATGGGATAGTAGCCGAGTCCAAGCTAATGGGATGTTTATTTTGAGAGGTGAGTTTTAAAGTTGGTTGGTATTAAATGAGACGGGTTAACACCGTTAGCAAGGAAAGAGGTGATGGGGAGGGGTGGGTGAGAGAAGGTGTGTATATGGCTGTGTCGAAGGATTAGGAGAGATATCCCCAGCATCAAGAAGAAGGAGTAGAGAGAGAGGAGGTGAATAGCGGATTTGTGGGGTGCTTTTTACTGAGGGGTGAAGAAGTTGTTGGGAAAGAGATGTGTTAATAGTCGTGCAGTGTATGAGCACATGCATAGGTGGAGGGGAAGGAGCGATGAAGAAATGTAGAAAGGAAAGGAGTGGGGAAGTTGGAAAGAACAGAAAAGTTTACAAAGGAGTGAGAAACAGCAAATACGGAGGGCATAATGAGATGCAGGGAGAGAGTTAGGAAGTGAGAGCTCCTAGGTATTGGAGGATGAGTAGGAGTTGAAAGCGAAGGTGTATAAATCAGGCCTGGGAGGTCAGTGTTATTTATTTATTTATTTATAAAAATATTTTACCAGGAAGTAATACATTGAGAGTTACCTCTCGTTTTCAAGTATGTCCTGGGCACAGAGTAAAACAAATAATACATGGTTACAAGTACAGTTACATAAATGAACAGGGTATACATTATATACAAGACATTGCGTGCACAGTTAAAGAAAATATATATTATGAGCGTATGAAACAGTTACAGACCAGGTTAAAATGTGAGACAGCCTTAGATTTGAAAGAACTTAAACTGGTGGTGGATGTGAGAGTCTCTGGTAGGCTGTTCCAGTTTTGGGGTGCACGGAAGGAGAAGGAGGAACGTCCGGAAACTTTGTTGAGCCTCGGGACCATGAATAGTCTTTTGGAGTCTGATCTCAGGTGATAAGTGGTAGGGGTGAGAAGCTTGTTCGGGTAGCTGGGTAGCTTGCCTATGAAGAATTTAAAGGCAAGACAGGAAAGGTGAACTTTGCGCCTAGACTCTAGTGTTGACCAATCTAGTTCTTTGAGCATTTTGCAGTGATGTGTGATGTAGTTGCATTGGAGAACAAAACGACAAATTGAATTGTAGAGGGTGTCAAATTTGCTAAGGTGGGTTTGAGGAGCCAAGCCATATACTATGTCTCCATAGTCAATAATTGGCATTAGCATCTGCTGTGCGATATGCTTTCTGACCAGGAGACTTAGGGAGGATTTGTTCCTGTAAAGTACCCCTAGTTTGGCATAGGTCTTGTTTGTCAGGGTATCAATGTGCATCCCGAATGTTAAGTGGGAGTCAAACCATAAGCCCAGGTATTTAAAACTAGTGACAGGTGTTAGGGTGGTGTTAGCGTTGGTTCTAATCTGGAGCTCAGTCACTGGAAGCTTTACAAATTTAGTCTTGGCCCCAAATACCATTGTTACAGTCTTGTCAGTGTTTAAAAACAGTTTGTTTTGGGAAATCCAGTTTTCGAGTCTCAAAAAGTCAGACTGAAGTATGTGTTGAAGGTCAGAGAGGCTATGGCTGTGTGCATATAGGATTGTGTCATCTGCATACATGTGTATTGAGGCTTCCTTACAAGCTGTGGGAAGATCATTAATGAACACTGAGAAGATTAGGGGCCCCAGAACAGAGCCTTGCGGGACACCACAGGTGATATCCAGGGGGTTGGAGTTAGAGCCTGAGATGGACACATGTTGGGATCTTCCTGATAGCACTGAAGATTAAGTAGCAGCTTAGGAACTGAGTCTATAGATGTGTACAAGTTGTCCAAGCATTTAGAAAGCAGAGTTTTGGCAGTTGCAGGGTTGTTGTTGAAGTGCAGAGTCCAGTTCTTCTTGTATTCTTCACCTCCAATGCATCTCCAATATTACTTCAGATGTAATGATACTTCATATACAGTATGACACTTAAGATGTTACACAAACAACCTTCTATATCATATTCTTTTTTTCTAATGCTCATCAGTATTACAATTTTACTTCCTTTGAAATGTATTCATTTTATCACAGAAAGTTCATGTCTGCAGTTCTAGTACTCTTACACTTGTAGAGCAATTTCGTTTTTCATTAGGATACCCTCTCATTATGACATCTGTAAGGATCCTCAGTGATTCATTCTCTCGGTTTCTCGTTTGATTCTTTGCAGTTGGTTAGCTACAGGGACTGAATTTACAAATAAATCAACATTAGCTTTCCTCTGTTTTTCTGAGGTCCTCTCATTGTGCATTGATTAAGCCACTGCTCTAAACTTGATTTTTCCTGGCATATAAGCGGCATACTTCTGCAAAGTTCTTATAATTCTTCGAATCCTCCAAGTGCAGCTATTCAGGCTTATTGGATATTAAACTTTCCAAGTTAGTTCCCCATGCTCAGGAATGACTGAACATCCCTCTTTGACTTGGGACGACGCATCATTTCAGCCTCTGAAATTTTTCTTTTGTCAGGTTTAATACCTTCCAGGGAAATATCACCAATAAACGTTTATTCTTGAAACCCAAAAATTAATTTCTCCTTATTTAATCAATTTTGCAGCTCTAGTTGCTCTCCAAGACCTTTCAATGACTACAATCATGCTCTTTTTTATATTTGAACCCCAAATAACAGATGTGTGAAACACAACATTCTAGGTGTAGCGCACTTTCCCCCACCATAGGAGATATGGCGGCTACTGTGTGTGTGGTGCATTACCTGTGGCTCACAGGAGGCCTGAACCTTCGCTGCTGGGAGCCTGGGGTGTGCCTGTGCCATCTGGTGACAGCACCTCCCCCTGTTCAGGATCCTACTATGTTGTATAACCCCGTCACAGGACCCAACGCAATAACACATACACAATGATATAGATAACAGTTTATTGCATGCAAATGAAAAGGGAACAACAAAATAACACCCACACCAATTAGGCCATGCACGGCTGTAACCCCACAGTGTCCTCCATCACAACGTCCACGCTCGGATGGGATATACCCCCAAAGTACTGAGGTGCCCCTGGACACCCAACCACCATGGTGTCCACAAGAGTCAACCCACCCAATGTGTGCGACAGCGCTGCCCACAACCAGTGTTAAAGTTGGTGCACTTGTAGGTGTAGGAGTGATACCTGTCGGGTACTCCAGCACCCGGTAGCGCCAATTGAATTTAAAGGGCCCGTCCGGTCCCACGCCATCGTTGTCAGCAACGAGTCTGCCTCCACGTGGGGTGGTGTCCAGCTGGAAGGTCCCACCCTGAAGAGAGTCTCTTAACTGTAGGATGATCTGGTCCCAGACCACCGGATTACCAGTTAGCTGCCGTGTCCTTGCTGTGTCCCTCACGCTTGTACTACAGGGGCAGTGTCCCTATTTAATGGTCCTATCCCTGCAGCAACCACAAGCTTAGGGGAGTCAGGGCCTACAGTAGTTTGGGCCTAAGGGGGTCTCTGGTCTAGTGCAGGGGCTATGGACACCGTACACACACACCCTACCCTTTCCTTGTCCCAGATCCGACTAGCGTGGTCTCAGACGCGCCAAATGTATCCTTTCTGTTGAGCAGGGGATGCTACATTGACTGGTTCATGCCATGTGAACTGCAGCCCCAGGTGCTGCTGGGGTTTGTAGTTCCCCTGCGTAGCAATAACCAAGATGGCCACAGCTGTTCTTTCTCCATTGCGCATGCGCGACTGCACTGCGGATGCGTGGCCACATATATGATGATGGCGCCCTGCAATTGGAGCCACCGGGAGCCGCCAGCCACTCGATCGCCTCGCCGACTGCCGTGAGCCCCCACACGCCTCACCGCCCTCTCCCGGCACCTTTGCTTGTCTCCTGAATGCCCCCGGCACTCGCAGAGCATCCCCACAGCCCTCTGCAGCTACTGGAGGTACGGGGAACCCCAGAGGGAGACCTGGCCACATAAGTATATTTTTAACTATATGTGATTGCCTGCAAAATGTTTCGCCAAACCTCAAAAGCTTTTCATGTCCCAAATTAGTAAGATTTCAGCAAAATATGAACAGACAGTGAGCATAACATGGTCTGTTTTACAAAACTGTTTAATAAAAACTATTTGTAGTCTCAGCATTAAGTAAATCGAATGATATTAAAAAAAAACAACACAGAGGATTTATTAAGATATTGAGATTAACACCTCCATGTAAGACATTATTAGAGATGTGCAAAACTTTCATATGGGGTCACAACCATGTAAAATTTGCCCTTTTTGTGTCGTGAAAAAAGACACTGTTGCGTCAGAGTTCGCCACTTTGTTTAATTGACTAATTTTCTCATTTTTCTATTCTGGTAGGAATAGAAATTGGTATTTTTCAAATGGATATTAAACATACATAGTTTTGTAAGTTCTCTGGCAGTTTCATCTGCCAAAATCCAGAAGAAGCATCTAATTATGTGAAAACAAAACTGTGCATTTCATAACTGAGCCATAATCTTTTCTTGGACTGAAATTAAAGTGTTCCCTTTTATTGCTGTAGGCTTAATGAACCTTTACTTTTTTCCACTAAAACTTGAGAGCTCACCCAGTCCGCCGGTTTCTCATTTTTATGTTTCACTTCTAGTACTTTTATCCTTGCTAACTTAGCTTTAATTTTATCAAGTAGTGCAAAGGGCACTTTACGACATGGATGTATATTTTTATCTAAATTATATGGTCGCTCGCATGCCCTTGAGACCAGTCCTAGAATTCAAAAATGAGTGTCTAATATCGAGATGCAGTGGTATCTTGTATTGAAAGTACTCACTTTACCAAACTAAGGGGCCTATTCTAGTAGCTCTGATGAATTTGCTGCTATCTGGAACAATGTGGCATGTTCCGAACGGTTTGTCATTTGTGTTATAACAGTATGCAGAAAGAATCTGAAACCATCTCAAACCGTGAGGCAGGAAAATGCCAATACCCTTTGGCGTAGCAGCAAAGTGATCTCAGATTTTTTCTAAGTTCTCCCCCTACGAGCTTCTCGCAATCTGAGCTGCACAGAGAGAGATGCCTCTCCCTGCACAGCTCGCACAGGCAATAGCAGTATTTTTATTTAAATGCGTGGGTGCAGGGGGTCTCCTGAGCTGAAACGCATTAGATTCAGGTCCGGGGACCCCCTGCTTCCAGAGTTACAGGCCGCCGTCTGGGGTTCCAGTATCTCCAATGCTTTTCAAGGGTCACGTGACGCGGAAGATTTAAACATTGCATGGGGATACCGGCACACCATAATGGGGCCTGTAATTTGGAAAACAGGGGGTCCCCGGTCCTGAAATCAATGCGGTTCAGCTCAGGAGACTCCCTGCTCCCGCACACTAGTATTCAAATTAAAATAAAAACAGCTTCAATACCTTAGTGGCTAGTCGCTAAGGCAACAGAGTACCCTGTTTATTGGGGCCAAGGGGGTGGATGAAGGGATAGTTTCCCAGGGTTGATGTTTGGCCTGCCTGTGAGGTTGCAAGAGGAGTTAACCCCTTCACTACCATAGCAGTGGGAACCGCTATGGTAATGAAGGGGTTAATCACTCTCGCTACCCACCTGAGAGGCCTAACCACCCACTCATGGGGCAACTACCCCTTCACTCAATCCCTCTACCCCCAACAAACATTAAAAAACACAACAACCCTACTAACCACCTCCCCTACCCCCAACAATCCCCTCCCCCAACATATACAGTACAGTAATGGGCAAAATTACTATTATCCAGATATGGATAATAACTAATCTGCCCATTCAAAATAAAATAATATTGATCCAGCATAAAAAAAATAAAACTTCTATTTACCTCTGGCAGGATGAAGGCCTAACCCCCCTCCACAGGGCAACACCCCCACCCTCTACCAATTGATTGACACAGTGTTGCATCATACACATAAAAAATGGGCATCATTAGCCACTAGGGCAGTCAATATGCAACCTAAAAAAAATCAATCACCAAAAATAAACCAGAATTTAAAAAAATCAGCAAAAATAAACCAGAATAAAAAAATCAATTACCAAAACTAAACCAATAATTATACAAAGCAAACAACAAAAATACACAAAAATGAAACAAAAATACATATCGTATCAATGAAATAAAAACAAGCATTTGCCAAAAATGAATTGCTTGTCAATGTATTTATCTATAGCCCTAAAGCAGGGGTGGGGAACGTCCTGCCCGCAGGCCGCAAAAGGCCCGCAAAATCCTTTGATCCGGCCCCCGTGCGACCCTGCCCGTTATATTTAAAAAATAAATAAATAATAATTTTTAAAAAATGGCAGCGATTCCGCATGCGCGGAGCCGAGGTCCCGCAGGGCAAGCAGGGTGTTCGACCTGCTGCCTGTGAGCCCGCTCCCCCCCTTCTTCCCAATGTGGGACGGAGGGTGGGGAAGCACCAACCCAGCATCCCCCGCGCTGTGCTGACCTGCGCACTACCAGATTGCAGCCAGTGCGGGGTTTACAGTGAGAAGTGCGGCTCTGGACTTGGCTGTTATGCTCAACCTGAGGAGCCCAAACCACTGCAGGCGCTGCTGGAGGGGAGGGAAGTCTGCACTAATGTGATAGCAAATAAGCTGAGGAACTTCCTGCTGGGACAGCATGCTTCAGGTAGGAAGAGCTGTACTGTATCAATAGTCATACTGGCCACACCTCCCTGTTTATGGGATTGAATCTCAGGCTTAGCTAAAAGTATGTATATATGTGTGTTTGTGTGTGTGTATATATGTATGTGTGTGTGTTTATATATATGTGTGTGTATATATATATGTGTGTGTGTGTGTGTGTGTGTGTGTGTGTGTGTGTGTGTGTGTGTGTGTGTGTGTGTGTGTGTGTGTGTGTGTGTGTGTGTGTGTGTATGTGTGTGTGTGTGTATATATGTGTGTGTGTATTTTTCCATCTGCTGTCTCCTTGAAAACCATCCCCTCATCCCAAATGGAAGATTTAGGATTTCCCAGCACTTGCATTCTGAATCTCCCAGGGAACGGCTTTTATATTGGCATATATGTCCCAAATATTGGGGGCCATGGACATCATTTATCAAAGCATGCTATGTACTGTATCAAATACCTAGAAAGTGCATGTAAGCCTATAACAGATAAGTGTCTAAATAAAGTGTGAAATGTATATTTGTCCAACAAATATGGCTGCATGTGTTTGTGTCAGTGCATCAAGACCAATTTTATAGTTTCTCTCCCACCCAGTTCACTGGATCTGATCTGATACTATCCCCTCTCTCATATGTTAGACTCAAGCCAACAAACCTTTTACATATACTGTACAGTACTGGGGCAGCGTAAAATACCTCACTCACCCAGTCAGTCACTGTCACCCACCCACCCAGTCACTGTCACCCACCCAGTCACTGTCACCCACCCACCCACTGTCACCTACCCAGTCACTGTCAAGTCACTGTCAGATGCATCTAGAACCTCTCAATCCGCAACATAATTATCCTCAGCTTCAGGTAACTTCTTCTTTTGTTCCTTTCTTCTTTCTTCAATTTTCTGTACTCATAATCCATTAAATCCATAAGGGACTATTGTCTCATCGTCTTTTTAAGCTGAAATTAGATGGAACAGGCCTATGACATCACATTTTAGTGTCTGATGGTACAGCTCCAATCTGATTGGATGCTGTACCATGTGACAAGTTTATTTTTCTTTTAACGATGATGTCATCTTCAAGGGAGGTACGTCACTTCCTTAAAACAGAATGTATGGAGGCTTCCGGTGACGTCACCCAACATGGTGGTGTAGTTTGGGAGCTCTGCAGACTCTCCCGATTAAAGATTAACAAAAGCACCCTTCCACCGAATAATCACAATTAAATTTAGGCTCTCCGGCTGGGGTAACAACCGGAGAATGTCTAGGCAGCAAAAGAAACCAGTGTCCCAAGCGGTAACCAAATATTTCACGCCGCAACAGAAGAGCCCGGAGCCGCAGCCGGAAAAACAAGATGGCTGCAGCCCACGAGGAGAACCGGCTAAACAGGGGAAAGCACCCCGCTCTAAAGAGACCTCCGCTTCAGAGGAACCCCTCACTAGGTCATACATGGAGGAGCTGCTGGCGGCAATGCAGACAAAACTGTATACCTCCTTACAATCGGAGATAAAGTCAGCAGTCCATGATCTCAAGCAGGAAATAAACGCCACCTTTGTGCCAAACTGGAGCAGAAGAAGAAATTTTTAATCTAAAAGAGGAACTCCAACGGATAAGAGATGCGCTAGAAGACCAGGAGAACCGGGATAGAAGGCAGAATTTGCGTATTCGAAATATCCCTGAAACAGTTCTCCCTGGCCTCCTCCGCCCGTACCTACTCGACCTATTTAAATTTATCTGTGGATCCCTGGATGACAGAGACCTTGAAATAGATCGGGCCCACAGGGCTCTGGGGCCCAGATCAGAAGACCCGAACCGAAGGCGCGACGTGATAGTGAAACTGCACAGCTACACGTCTAAAGAGAGCATCCTCATAGCATGCAGAGGAAAAGAATCACTCACCTTCATGGAAGAACAGCTCCAGATATTCAGCGACCTGTCGAGGATAACGGTGCTCCGCAGGAAGGAGATGAAACCTTTAACAACTTTCCTTCGAGACAACAAAGTAAAATATCGCTGGGGGTTCCCCTTTAAATTGACGGCGAACCACAAAGGTAAATTCCTGACGATCCGATTGCCGGAGGATATGGACCCGTATGTGCGGGTCCTGGGTCTAACTCCACCAGCCTCCTGGGCACCGGAGCGACAGCGGGCCTCTGCGCGGAGTGAAGACCCGGACGAAAGCAACGACCAAGGAAGAAGAGAGCCCTCAGCACGCCTGAAGTCAACCAGACGCTGAAGGGACAGAGAAACGCCGCCGCTCTACTCATCTGCTCACTGCCGAGTCGAACTGCTCATCTCCGCTGAAGTATCGTGAGACAAGTGGGAAGAACAGCCTTCGGATCCGAAGAGGAATCCCAGCGACTGCAGAACCTGAGGGCCGACTGGAAAGCATCAAGGAGAGATCTTTGCATGCAGTTATCGACCCCCCAGCAAGCCTAAGTCCGGTCCGAAATAAAGTTAAAGTTAAAAAGTTCTTTGAGTTTTTGTTACCCTTCGGGGTGTTGTTGCAGCGGCCAGGAGGCCCTGATGGTTGGAGGAGCCTGGGACTCGCTTATCACGGAGAGGGGGGAGGGGGAGAGACAACAAAGCGGAACCAGCCGAACTGTGAGTATCTCCTTACCCCCCCGCTGCCCCCCCCGCCCCCAAGAGAACCTGGAGGCCACCCCAAAATGGGCAATGGGACCCACCCTCCAAACGGACCTGGGGTATGATTAGAACTGAATCATAAAGCACCCAGAGGCCCCACCGTTGCGGGCCTATGTGTACACAGGGTTGACAAGCAAGGTTGCCCCCCCTCTCCCCCCTGCCATCTCCCCCTCCCTCCCTCCCCCCCTGCCATCTCCCCCCCCTGCCATCTCCCCCCCTGCCATCACCCCCCCCTGCCACCTCCCCCCCCCACCCCCTCCTCTCCTGACCATCCCCTACCCGCCCCCAGTCCCCCTGTTTACCTCATCCCCCCCCTCATACCCTCCCCAACGGGATATCAAGGCAGTATATACCGGGCACCTGAGAGAAAATGTCAAATGTTTCAAACCGCTGTCTGCACTGAAACCCAATAATGTGAAATAATAATATACATGTCTGATTGCTAACTTAAAATGTGATGAACAGGCTTTGAATTGTTAGATGGCTCCTCCTCCCTTCCCCCCTGCCATCTCTCCCCCCCCTGCCACCTCCCCCCCCCACCCCCTCCTCTCCAGACCATCCCCTACCCCCCCGTCCCCCTATTTACCTCATCCCCCCCTGCCACCCCGTCCCCCCCCACACCCCCTCCCCAACGGGATATCAAGGCAGTATATACCGGGCACCTGAAAGAAAATGTCAAATGTTTCAAACCGCTGTCTGCACTGAAACCCAATAATGTGAAATAATAATATACATGTCTGATTGCTAACTTAAAATGTGATGAACAGGCTTTGAATTGTTAGATGGCTCCCCCTTCCCCCTGCCATCTCTCCCCCCACTCCCCCCCTGCCATCTCTCCCCCCCTGCCACCTCCTCCCCCCACCCCCTCCTCTCCAGACCATCCCCTACCCCCCGTCCCCCTGTTTACCTCATCCCCCCTGCCACCCCGTCCCCCCCCCACACCCCCTCCCCAACGGGATATCAAGGCAGTATATACCGGGCACCTGAGAGAAAATGTCAAATGTTTCAAACCGCTGTCTGCACTGAAACCCAATAATGTGAAATAATAATATACATGTCTGATTACTAATTTAAAATGTGATGAACAGGCTTTGAATTGTTAGATGCCCCCCCCCGCTTCCCCCCCCCCTTTCCCCCTCCTCTCCCCCCCCGCTCTCCCCCCCGCTCTCCCTCCCCCATCTCCCCTCTGCCTCTCCTTCCCCCCTCCCCCAAAGAGGTTCAAAATTGCTGTCCATGTTGATATTCAAAGGAGTGCAAGAGCACAGGTATAAGGGGGGGGGAAAGGGGCGCCTCTACTATAAATAAACGTTTCTATAATATGCCTTACTGACAACTGAAATTGTATGCATCCAGGGGGCAAACGTGTTTTGAATGGATGTACCGCTCCCTCCCCCCTCCCCCCCTCCCCCCCATCCCCCTCCCCACCCTCCCCTCCCCCTCCCCACACTCCCCTCCTCCTCCTCCTCCCCTCCTCCTCCCCCCTCTTCCCCCCCTCATCCTCCCCCCCTCCCTCCCCTCCCTCCCCCCTCCCCCCCTCCTCCCCCTCCCCTCCTCCCCCCTCCTCCCCCCTCCTCCCCCCTCCTCCCCCTCCCCTCCTCCCCCCTCCCCTCCTCCCCTCCTCCTCCCCCTCCCCTCCTCCCCTCCTCCTCCCCCCTCCCCTCCCCCCTCCTCCCCCCCCCTCCTCCCCCCCTCCTCCCCTCCCCCCCTACACTCCACCCACCCCTCCTCCCCTCCCCCCCTCCCTCCTCCCCTCCTCCCCTCCCCCCTCCCTCCTCCCCTCCCTCCTCCCTCCTCCCCTCCTCCCCTCCCCCCTCCTCCTCTCCCCCCCCTCCCTCCTCCTCCCCCCCCTCTCCCCCTCACCCTCCCCCTCTCACCCTCCCCCTTTTTTTTTTTTTCCCTTCTCTCTCCCCCTCCCCTCCCCCCCTAGCCCAAAGCCCTTAGTCCACATAGCCAACCTACCGACAAGGGACACACCCTCTATCGGGTAGAAGGCGGGTGCATCCAAGACTGCCGAACCTAGAATATGTATGTGCACTAATCAGGAGCATGTTTGCTAACCAAAGGACAAGATACACACCCTGGAACACACTCCACCCCCTTCCTCCCCCCCCTACATCTGAGAGATGCACGACGCAAACATAAAGGAAAGCTCCCTACACCCCCCTTCTACTTCACTCTCTACCCCTCCCTCCTCCCAATACCTAACCGTCCCCTCCCCACATCTACCCTCCCTCCCCCTCCACGCTTACCCTTCCCACCCAATTAGTCTCTTCCCCTCTTATACTCCTCCTCCATCCCACACCCTTCTACAAACCCTACCTAACCACCCACGACAAAAGCGACCACGCCTCCCCTCCTAGTGTACCTCTGGAAGGGTACAAACCATAAAATCCTCTAGAGTCTGCACCCCCCCCCCCCTCTTGCATCCCAGTTCGGAGTCAACGGACCCCTCCCATTGGGCCCTAAGCCCAAACACCGGTTATACCACCGGTATTACTGCTAGAGGACTACTACTGGCCCTCTTTTCACACTATCTCCTCCTGCCGACCCTGTCCCGGCAGGTTTCTACCCTATTCTCCCCTACCCCCCACCCCAGCCCCCTGGAGCGCCACTCAGGTCCCCCCAAATATAAACCCCTCAATACGCGAAGGGAATATGGTACGACAAAGGATCCGAAAAATTCTCCCTAGTGGGAAGGGAGTTGCTCTAGAAGGAACCAAACCCCAAACCAATGGCTAGCCAAATTCCAATAAATTTAATCTCACTAAACGTAAAAGGCCTAAACAACAATAAAAAAAGGAGGCTAGCTCTACAAGAGATGAAAAGATTAAAAGGCGACATTGTATTTCTACAGGAGACCCACTTCGCATCGCACGAGCTGCCTAAACTGTTCAGCAAGGCTTTCCCCACGGGCTACTTCTCATCGTTTGGTAGCAAAAAGAGAGGAGTGGCAATTCTATTCCGTCAGGGAACGCCATTCAATCACACTAAAACAATCACAGATCCAGAGGGTAGATTTCTTATAGTTTATGGGTCGCTGGCAGGTTCACCTATCGTGCTGGTCAATGTGTACACACCCAATGAGAACCAGATAGAATTTCTGAGGGCTCTTCTGGACAAGATTGACCCGACCTACCTGTCCTCAATGGTAGTAGGAGGGGACTTTAACATGGCCCTGAACCCACTAGAGGACAAGTCAAGCCTTTTAAATAGATCGCATGCAAAGGCCTCCCAAAGAATAGGGAAAAAATTCAAAGAAATCATGGGAGAGTACTCTTTGTTGGATATTTGGAGAACACAACATCGGGGCCAGAGAGATTACACTTTTTTCTCCCCTCCACACCAGACCTACTCTCGAATAGACTATCTCTTCGCCATTTTTGAAGCGTCAACAAGCTCAGATATAGGCCCCATCACATGGTCAGACCATACCCCAATCATAGTTACCCTTGACACCCCATTCATAAAGACAAATTCGTTCAATTGGAAACTTAACGACTCACTATTAAACTACCCCGAAATTGAGAGAGAAATAAAATCAGCACTCAAATAATACTTTGCCCATAATATAGAGTCGGTCTCATCACCAGCAACCCTGTGGGAAGCCCATAAGGCAACGATTAGAGGAGCCATTATCTCCATCGCGTCCCACAGGAAGAAAAAAAAACAAAGGCTATTAGAGACCTTCCGATCAGGGTTCCGATCAGGGTTCCTGGAACAGAATTGAAAGATCTCCAGAGCAGAATATTCAAATTTATTTGGCACAGTAAAAAATCTAGAGTCGCAAAATCAGTACTAACAGCACCAAAGAGTGGGGGGGTATTGGGGTGCCGGACATCGCTCGATACTACCAGGCAGCCCAATTAAAAGCAGTGGTCGAGTGGAACTCGGACCCAGACCAGCTATGCTGGCTAAAGATTGAGTCCCAGTATGCCAGGGCGCCTTCTCTGCAAGCAAGTTTATGGGCCACGGGCAGACCTGAAAAGGGGCTAAGCAAATTTGAACTAAGGACAATGGGCCACACAATGGAGATTTGGCAAAAAGCTAAGAACAAATTTAAACTCTCAAACGCAGCCTCACAACTCACCCCACTATATAATAACCCAGAATTCCTCCCAGGCTGTGAGACCAAGCAGTTTGAGCAGTATGCGAGGGTAGGAATTGAGATAGTCTATGATCTGTTATGTGACAAGAAACCTTTGACTTTCCAAGAACTGCGGAATAAATTTAAAGCCCCAACCCTAGATACATTTAAATTCCTTCAGATCAGACATTTCCTACAAAAGCTGTCCCCCACACTAGAATTCCCTCCCTTAACACAATTTGAAAGATTGTGTCAGGAAAACGAGCACCAGAAAGGCCTAATCTCTCAAATCTACGGGATAATAGATAGACATGCAAGCCCTGATACACACAATTATATGCACAAGTGGGCAGCGGAGTTAAATGTAGACATTGACAGCGAAGACTGGGAGGAGATATGGGAGGCGTCATCAGGAACCTCAGTGTGCACCAGCATTAAAGAAAACATCTACAAGATAATGTTTCACTGGTTCTTAACACCAGTGAGACTGCGGCAAATCTACCCTCTGGTATCCGATCTATGCTGGAGACGCTGAGGACATAGGGGGGACATGGCTCACATATGGTGGCACTGCCCAAAAATTCAGAAATATTGGCTCTCAATCCAAAACCTAATTAAAATGGTCACTGACCTCACATTCCCTATGGATCCACTGACCTTCATACTGGGCAGGCCAATGGATGAAATTGACCACCCAGTATGGAAATTAATCTCCTTTATTCTGACAGCGGCGCGGTGCTCGGTGGCACTCTCCTGGAAGAAAAATTCCCCACCCAAGATACAAATGGTAAAAAAAAGATTAAATGAGGTAATGTTAATAGAAAAACTGACGGCATTCCTTAACCACTCAACAGAGCGGTTCTACCGCATATGGGAGCCCTGGCTGACCAACTAAACCGTAAAAGACAACAGCCACCTCCTTTGCCCAGTAACCGGACGAGACGCTTGGACTAATGTAACAGGAGGTGACTCCAGGGGAAGGGAAACCTATCACTCCGCCCTCCTTCCCCCCCCCTTCCCTCCCCCCCTTCCCTCCCATCTCTCCCACTCTTTTCTCTCTTTCGGGAGTCTAATCACAGGGTCCACTGAAGGACCGGACGGTCGGCCACCCCCATGGGTGGGTAATCAGGGACCCCTCCCACCCCCTCTCCCCCCCCTCTCTCGCCTTTCTACCCCCACACTTATAAGGAAAAAAGGAAAAAACAACTGTTATGGTATTATGTTATGCACATCTGACAATGCGTGTAATGTGATGTTTCAATACCTAATAAAAATGTTTGGAAAAAAGAATGAGACCCTAACCAGGAGACAGACCAAGGGATGGGGTATTGAGATTCCACTATTTTAAAAACAAGGAAGCCTTCAACAAGGTGACGAGAGGCTCCAGAGACTTCAAGTTCCAAAATATACGCCTACAGGTTTACGCAGACCTGGCGCCTTCCACACTTGCTAAAAGAAGAAATCTCAGAGAGGTGACGACGATAGTAAGAGATCGCAATATTAAATATAAATGGACTTTTCCTTTTGGACTCATGGTAATAAAAAATGTGAGACCTCAGACACTCAGGAATCCGGATGATGGCGAAGCCTTCCTCAGCCACATAGGCCTGGGCCCCAATCCTGCCAGACCCGTTTCAGGAGATGGTGGCCACCAATCCTGGATCCATCCTGGTCATCGGTTCCCTCGAGTAGGTCTTCCCACCCAGGCTCTTTGGTGAAAAAGCCACCAGGTGTTGGGACCAAACCCCAAGCTAAGTAGCAGGTCCAGTTTCCTGTTTGGGATCTATCCCCCCCACCAAGTAGCACTTCGAGACTTTTTGGCCCATGACCCTCATTATTTTTGAACTCTAAATCGATCTCCATCGGGGACAAACCCAGAGCACCCAAGGATGGGGGGCCTTCTGATTTGGAAAATCCAGAAGGATTATCTTAAAAAGTTAATTTGTAAAAGTATATGCCGAAGTGTCAAATTATGTTTTCTCGTTTTAGTTAATCAATGAATATACCCAAAGATTTGGTGTGAAGAGAGAAAATGCAAACGTATTATATGTTGATTTATTAGATTATGTTTTGAGGCTCAAGTTAATACAATAGGAGGTATTTTTATTGTTGCAATAAATTCTTTTTTTCACTTCATTTAAAAAAAAAAAAAAATGTCTGCCATCACATGGTACTACAACCCGTCGGATTATCCCCAATCTGATTGGTCAAAGTACCATGTGACATGTTCCATCTTTAAAAAAGGATGTGACATCACCTTTAAGGAATGATGTCACATCCTTTTTAAAAAAAGGCTGTCATCACATGGTGCTGGAACCAATCGGATTGTGAGATATACCACATGGAAGATTCTATATGGTCTTTATACTGTATGATTGCTACTCAAAATGCAGATTCCCTTCACTGGTATATCTATTCCAAAATAACCTGTTACTTTTATTTTTGTTGGTCCTGTTTTCGGCTTTGTTTTCTGCCTCCTGTTTTCTTATTCAGGCAGAATGTTAACCTGAGCTCCAGTGTCCGGTTCCAAAGGAATGAGGGTTTCATTAATAGTGATTGGTACTTTCCAGTCCCTCTCAGCTACAATAGCACATCTATTTACAATTCCTGAAACGGATTGTGTTCGAATGCATGCGCTTGACTGTTCTGCATGTGCAATCAACAGCACTTTGCAAAGTGATTTCCCCCCCACATTAATGACAGCTTCCCAAATTCCAGACATTGTTTAGGGCCACACTGCAACCCAAACTTCCCATATAACATTCTATGGGTGCATATCTGGTATTATGAGCTGTAATTACTAGAACCATTCCAATGCCTCTGCAATCTGGCTCTATCCATAAGAAATCCATACCCATAAAGTCCAGAACTTTTCAAATGACCCATTGGGGCTGCTCGGGTAGGCAATGTTTTTCTTTGAATATACCTCAGGCATTTCTGGCAATGACGCTCCACAAATTCCCTCATTTTCGGCCAATAGAACCAGTCTTTTAGATGCCCAAATGTCTTGTCCACTCCCAAGAGTCCTTGGTCATCATGCAAAGATCTCAGAACCATATTGTCACGGTTGTGCTCGCCACAAACCTGGGTCGGACCGCGTGGCTGAGGTGGGGTTGTAAAAGCACCGACCTTAGACCGCGCAGGCTGATCTGGATTGCGCAGTTCGTAGTTGTACGTAGCAGGGTAAGGACTGGAGATGGAAACAAAAAGAAAACAGCGCACAACGCCAAATAGTGAAGCAAGTAATAAAAATGTATTACAATAATATTGGGGTATAAAATCTGCGTACATCAAATAAAGAATACATAAGCATTTAGTGTATATAACACTTGTTACCACTCCAGGATTGTAGACAGGGGAATCAGCTTTCTCTGCAAGAGCCTCTGTGGTGGTTGTGGGGCACAGGATCCCTCATACACTCTTTGTCCAGCTGGAAGCTGCTTTCAAGGGAGTTCCTTAGCAGCAGTCTGGCTCAACTGCAGGTTCAAGCACTCACTGAAACAAAGTCTCAGGCGGCAGTATGCCTCTTCCAGGGGTTTTTCTTCTTTTCTTACAATCCTCCGTTTGCAGCAGTGACAGGGCAGTTCAGAGCCGATGGAGAGGCTCAGCAGACACTTCCGCAATTGCATGCACCTGCACGACGTGCCACGATGTCGCTCCGTCACGTGATGTAGCGGGGTGACGTCACAGTTCCCATGGCAATAAGGAAGGAGCAGAAGAAAGTCCTTCAGAGTCTCTACAGCGGCGCAATAACCGCTTCAATCAGCAAAAAAACCCCAAATGGTATTGAATACGATGCAGATACAGGGGATAATAAAAAACAATAAATTGGCATAAACTAAATACATCCAACGCGTTTCGTACATCTAAGTACTTCTTCAGGGAAATAATTGTAATACATTTTTATTACTTGCTTCACTATTTGGCGTTGTGCGCTGTTTTCTTTTTGTTTCCATTTCCTAGAGTGTGTGGGGTGCTGAGCCACCCCCAATGTTTATAGCAGCAGACGCCCTTATCAACCACACGGTTATGATATAATTTATTATATAATCACTTATTCACTTGGTATTGTGGTTTATATAGTCTATATATGGTTTAGTCACTGCACTTTAATTAGTTATAAGTAGGAGTTAGATAGTAGCGCACAGTTTATTTTTGTTTAAGGACTGGAGATGGCAGCATCGTCAGTGGACAAGCCAGGGTCAGGACTGGAGACATTAGGGTAAATGTTGTTCAAGCAGGAGTTCGGCAACAGGTAGTCAGGAGTTCCCCGCTTCAGCTTAGAAGCTTGAGCGCGGGAGTGGACTCTACGCATGCGGCGACCATGGCCCATGGTACTGGTCTCAGGAAGTGATAGGTAGACCGGAGTGGGCACACCGCCAGGCAGCAGTGGTAGATCAGTGAAAGAAAAGGTGATGTATATTAGCGCTAATTTGGATTAAAACAATATGCCCTACTCGGAGGGTGAGCCCTAATGGTGAAATAGGCAGCCTGATAATAAACTGATAGTACAATCAGAATAGACAGCATAAAACAAAAAGAGATACCGGCGCCTAGTGAGTCCAAATGATGGAATCCTGGATATCCAGTAGAAATAGTTCAAGTCCCAAGATGATCAACAGTCTCTAAATCTTTGGGTGCTCAGATAGGACATCATGCATGGGAAGTGGAACATGAAATGAAAAAAGAGATATTTAGTGCAACACAGTTAAAACAAATTATACAGACATAAAATTGCAAACTGGCTGACACTAGGTGACAAAACAAACAGACACACCAAGACAGACAACACAAAGCAAAGTTAATGATAAAAGTTAATTTAATAAAACTAAATGAATAAAATAGTTGGACAGAAATCTGGAACGCCGCTCCGGTCGGTTAAAATCTAGATAACACTCACAGGACGGCAGATAGTAAATCGCAGTAGACTGGTAAGGCTGTTGGCCACGTGTGGAGGGTCCGCAGAGCGTCCTGGAGGCCGTGTATTCCTTCCGTATCTCCTAGCTGGCAGAAACCGGAAATGATGTCTCCGTCGTGTGCCGGAACTGGTAGTGACGTTACCGGATGTGTCGTCAAGGCCTGGCAATCACCAACGAAGCCAAAGGAAATGGCAATGCGCGCCTCCTTGTCCCTCTAACTTTCAGCCACAGCACTCAGCACTTGTACTGCTTGTCCACTGTTAATGTCCAATTCACAATAAAATGGCCCTACGCGTTTCATGTATCTAAACACACTTCCTCAGGGGATATAAAGTGATGGCAGTGATGCCTGGTAGATCAGTGCTTCAGCGCAAGAGTCCTGAGCGGGCTGGAGAATCTTCCGCTTCTGCGCAGGAACCAGGACATGGCCTCTGCAATAGAGAATGAGCAGCAGGCCCCAGGATCCAGGGAGCTGAAGACAACACTGGGGAAACCTCCGCTTCAGCACAGGAGACAGGAACAGACCGCTGCGTGACACTAGCATTCGGTCTCAGGAAACAAGGAGCTGAAGTCAACAAGGAGAGTACTACGCTTCAGCACAGGAGACAGGAACTAGGACAAAACAGAGTAGTAACGAGATAACAAGCAAGGTGCTTGTGGCAGAACACTCGGTGACATCCAGGAAGGACTATGCTCGGCCGAGAAGGATTGTGGGGATGCAGTACTTAAAGGCCAGCGGGCCAATCCCCGGAGGAGGGTGTGAAGGCACTGCTCCAATGAGTGAGTACAAGGCTAGGTTGCAGTGATAGCTTGCACAGCTGCAGTAGATACCAGAGGGAGTGTTCCAGGACTGCACAGGTCTGTGAGGCAAGGTAAGCAGTAAACTGAGTTGTGGATTCCTTACACATATATTGCGGTCTTTTTGGAAGAATCAGCTGTCTCCTATCAGGGTGTTTTTGATAAGGAACAACTCGATAGAGTAGGCCATTGTCTAATTTAAATGTATCCCACTCTCTCGTTGAAAGGGCAACCGCGTCCGCAGGAGCTCGCTTTACCAATGCGGGATTCCTTTTCTGAATGGCCCAGCATATGGATCCAGCCACGGGGTCTCTTGTCTGGGCAAGAATGAGGTCTTTCTGCTTCATTACAGACCCGTTAGTTATTGACATTGATTCAGGTTGACATTGATTGATTGAACAGTAATCGGCTGGAAGTGCTGACATCCCAGATAATCCACAACTCAGAGTTCAGAGAAGGCTACTTTTCCCCCAGTATAGCAGCAGTAGAACACATGGCACAAATCCCTGGACCAGGGATTTCTTCCCATTCTTCATGGTCGGGAGCGGGATCCAACCCAGACCTCCTGGATAGAGTGTCTGTCCCAATGTTCTTGGGACCAGGTTTGTATTTCAAAGTGAAGCTGTTGTTGGATAGCGCTGCCAACCACCTGTGGTTGCATCCAACATGGTAGATGTCAAAATGTACGTAAGATGGTTATTGCCAGTTCTTGCTGAAAGGACACGCCATAGAGATAATCATGCATTTTATCAACAATGGCCCACCTTAACGTCAGAAAGTCCAATTTATGGATAGGGTAATTTTTCTCCCTTAGGGTTAAACTGCGACTCACATAAAAAATGGGGCAATGTCCGGTGGGATATTTTTTATGAAGTACTGCCCCCAACCCATCAAAACTGGCATCGACATGCCACACGTATGGTTGATCTTGGTCTGCGTAAGCCAGCACTGGAGATTCAGTGAGAATTTTCTTTAACCACAAGAAGGCCTCTTCGCAGGCCGGGATCCAGCTCTCTCCACAGGGAGTTTTGGGGTCAGTGTTCTCTGGCGGTCGTTATCAGGGTAAATATTCAACAAAGCCATGCAGCGCTTTGGCGATGCAGGTGTATCCTTCCACGAATCGTCTATTATAGCCACAGAACCCCAAAAATGTCGAAGTTCTACCACATTTCCTGGGCGAGGCCAGTTTACAACTACTTCTACTTTGATGGGGTTGGTAGCTACACCTTCCGCGATACTATATGACCCACGTATATGACTGACGTTTGGCAAAATTTACACTTATCGAGTGACAGCTTCAATCCTTCTTGTTGTAGCCGATTCAGGACCTTCAGGAAGCATTCTTCATGTTCCTCTAGCATTCGCCCAAAAACGATAAGATAATCCAGATAAATTAGACACTCTCGTGGGTTCATGTCACCTATGGTTTTCTCCACCACGCGCTGAAATGTTGCTGGGGCCCCGCAGATGTCCTGTGGCATCCGGGTAAACTGATAGAACCCCAAAGGCAGATGACCGCTGTCTTTTCTTGGTTGTCTAGACTCATGGGGACCTGGTAGTACCCAGAAAGTAAATCTAGTACATTGAACCATTGGCTGCTAGATAAGGCATTAAGAATCTCTTAAATTCAGGGTAGAGTATACTGAACCGGTATAGTTCTGCGATTAAGTATATGATAGTCCACAATCCATTTTTCTTCCGCATCACCACAACGGGTGATGCATACGGACCACGAGATTCAGTTACAATGCCAGTGGCCTTCATTTCTTTCAGAATGTCCCTAACATCCCCAATGTCTCTGAGAGCTAGGCGCCTAGATCTTTCACGAAAGGGGGTGGCATCACTCAGATGAATAGTGTGTTGGGTGCTTTTAGCACACCCCACATCCATCTCACTGATAGAGAACACTTCCTCCCATTCAGCCATTTTGGCATTAAGACGTTGCTTCCCCTCAGCCGGTAGTGGTGAGTCTCCAAAATCGAATTGTAATTTAGGAGAATGTCTGTCCACAGAAGCAGTGATCACTTGGACCAATGGTCGTCAAGGGATGGATGTTTCCCAGATCTTGATTGAAGTCATTCTGGACAGGGTAAAGAGAAATACTCTGTATGCACTGCAAATCGAGGGGGAAACCTGGATTTCCACTCTCACTTCCGGCACCACCTTCCAACCTCTCTTCTCATCCTCTTCAGGTGCTGACTCCAGCGAGAAGAAGCAATCACTCCCTGCATCAGGAGCATAATAGCTGGCCCTGGCCATCAGGTGCCGCACTTGTCCTGGTAGAATCTCAGTCACCCCCTTGTCCTGATTGAACAATCTCAGTGTGAGTGTGTGTGTGGTAGCGCTACATCTTGCTAGGTTATAGTTCGGGCAATGTTGGTCTAACTCCTTTATGGAGACAGACTCTTTGTCCCATGGTGCAGGGCCTCCAACAACACTCCCTTCACCTCTCACCTCCGGTCATATTGCATGTGGTTCCCAAAGATGAAAGGATGTGTCCGCATCAGTCCCTCCTGCTTCAGCATCGCCACCGAATGTCTTACCACAGGAAAGGTCCCTACTACTGGCCACCCTAATACACAGAAGCTATGGTAGAAGGGGCCTGTCTGGGGCATAGTGGAATTCTGTCCTATTCCTAGGAGACCTTATTGCCTCCCAGGACAGCCTGCTCGCTTCCTTGCTCAGCAAGCACTGATTCCATCATTGGTCATAGTTCAGATGTGTAGTTCGGCCAGTATGCCTCCTCCATTATGGCCGCCGCAATCGCTTGATAAAAATTCTGATGAATTACATTAGTGCCCCCAGAGGCCAGGAGGTATACCCTGTCACATTTATATTTCAGTAAAGAATTATTCTACCTCTTGAGGTAGAATATTTGGGTTGCTGAAAATATATATATTTTAGGAGGATTTTAAAAGAATTATGCTCTTGTAAGTGGGTAACAGAAAAAGGTTTGTGAGATACTGTAAAATGAACAGCTTATGTGGATTCATTTTTTTATACTTTTAGAAGAGCAATTGCGTGCTGAGTAGAAGATGGTATGTATTCTTAGTGTATAAAAATAAAGTTCAGATATGACTTTGACTCTTGACTTCAAACAAGAATGAGAAACTCCAGTAGAACCTTAGCAAATATTTGTTCAGCGTGTACAATATGCATCATCTACTGCCAGTATTCCTTACCGTGTACGGTAGATTCAAATCAAACAAAAAGTAGTTATGGTAACATAATTGTTTACCAAAACAAAAAATGTAATATAACAGCAATCTTAAATGTCAATATGAATCAGAATGCATTTTTTTTAAATAATCCTCATAAATGTTTCAATGAATTCTTGAATAACAATGCCAAAACCATGTCAGCAGTACATGAGAAAAGTATGGAACACTTACATTTGAATATTTTCAGTACTCGTTTGTGTCTGTTTTGTTATGGAGATAAAGACTAAAGGTTTCAGACACATATCTCAGGTTTATCCTTTGACAAGTAAACTCACATTTCTGGTTGGGTTCCCATCCCCAACATGTTTTTCCAAAGGAATAGTTCCTGAAATGTGAACTAAATGTTATCGTTTGCCTGTACTGTACAATTAACCTTAAATGTTCAAGTTAATAAGATACTTAGGGGGCTATGCACTAAGCTCCGAGCTTTTCCGTTCGGTTGAAAAAAAATAACCTGTCCGATAAAAAGTGAATCCGGAGGCGCGATTCACTAAGCCCTTCAGCCCAATTTCTATCGGACGTACGAAAAACTGGCTTATCGTACATGCAAGCTTTTTCCCCTGCTAGCGCACTGAAACTTCATGTACGCTAGCTAATAGAAAAAAAAGCCGCATGTAACATTTGCATGTAGATTTGGCATTTCCATGCAAGGCTGTTATAGGCGATCGTACCCAAAATAAATACATTTTAATAATAGTGTACATGAGCAGGGGTCTCCGGAGCTGGACCGCATTGGTTTGAGGTCCGGGGACCCCCTACTTCAGGAGATACAGGCCCCGTTATGGGGTGCCGGTATCCCCTGCACTTTCAAGCTTCGGCGTCACGTGACCGGGACATTTTCATTCTGTAGGAGATACCGGCACCCCATAACGGGGCCTGTACCTCCTGAAGTAGGGGGTCCCCGGACCTGAAACCAATGCGGTTCAGCTCAGGAGACCCCGTGCACATCTACACTACTGTCAAAACACACATATCAAAAAACAATAATTCCTTACCTTAGCGGCTTTCTGCTATGGTAATGAAGCTGCATTAATGTACATTTTAATAATGGTGTGCGGGAGCAGGGGGTCCCCTGAGCTGAACCGCATTGATTTCTGCCTCAGAGACCCCCTGCTTCCGCATTACAGGCCCCAGTATGGAGCATCAGAGGGCAATGTTGCCGCCATCTTTATAGCATCCATGACGCGACGTGGACGCTATAAAGATGGCGGCGACACTGGCACCGATGCCCCAAACCGGGGCCTGTAACTCGGGAAGCAGGGAGTCTCTGAGGCAAAAATCAATACGGTTCAGCTCAGGGGACCCCCTGCTCCCGCACACTATTAATAAAAATACATTAAAGCAGGGGTGTGGCTTGGATGCAGAGTGAGCAAGTCGCAAGGAAGGCTAGCTCCATCTAAGCAGAGAGAATAAAGCACATAACTCCAGCCAAAGTCAACCAAAACCACCCAGGGACGGCTCATAACGTCCCCTGAAGCTAAACCACCACCCGCTGGCACCCAGATCGGGAGGCTCACGAAGAATCGGGACCCCAAGTACACCCGCAGATACAGGAAGCGCGGGCATCCCTTACACACCCCAGCCGAGGGCACAAGATGGCCGCCGCATGTGCCTGAACCAGAGCTTACCTAAAGGCTAAAGCGGAGCACCGAGTGGCGGAGGAGGAGACACAAACCGGTGCCGAAGAGGCGAGGACCGCGGCTCACCGAAGTAGAGGTACACGGGGGTGACACAGATCAGGACGGATCAGGGGGGGCCTCGCTGCCAGGAGAAGGCGGGAAACGACCATCTTGGAGTCAGAGCCCTCCTGCAGTGGCGCTAAGCCGGGGGTGATGGCCGTTAACCCCTTAACCCCTTACCCCCCACCCCTGTTGTAACAGAGAAAGTGGGAGCGGAGAGGAGAGGGGGGAGCTCCGGGGAGGTGGAGAGGAACCATGCGTTCCAGCCTGAAACGCAGCAGTGTCCCAGCCGGATCCAAAATGGCCGCCGCTGACCTGAATTAAAGGTACAAGCACACACAAATAAACTCAGAGGCTGAAAAGTGGAAAACAGCCTAGTAAAAACTACTCAAACACACCCTCTCCCCAATCCGACTCAACCCCAATACATACCCACCTACCTACCTAGGAGAAAGTCAATCCCCCAAGCTTCGCACAGAGGAAAAGACGAACAACAAACAAAGAGCGGAGTGAATGCGCACCCGTGCCCCCCCCCCTTCCCTTCCCCCCCTCCACCCAAGGAGGCGAAACAGAGAACCAAGCAACTAGTCCCATGGACTAACTGAATGCCCAAGTGTGGGGGTGCATATGTGAGATAGCTGCGAGCCTAGAAAAACAGACAAGAATCTCCCTCAGCTCCCCATATCCAAGATAAACCAGCAACCAATATAGAAAAGGAAGACCCGGACCTGATTGCTCTCTACACCCCATAGTTGAACACAGACGGCATGGCCCCCCCTAAAAAAATAGGGAAGCCAGAATCTTCCACGTTCTTCTCCAGAAGAAACGTGGCGCCCACACCAACTGGCAAAGAGAAAGCCGCACAAGCCCAAGATCGCTCAGACTCGGACTCAGGGTCAGAAGCAGATAGGCACCCAGATATCAGGAAAGAACTAAAAACCTGGGTTAAAGAAATTAAACAGGCGTTCCACGAGGAGTTACAAACCGCAATGAAGAGCCTACACACCAAGATTGTAGAGGTAGAGGAGCGGACGACAGGACTGGAGGAGGCCATGGAGACAGTTACCGAAGGACAAGCGGCGACAGATGAGGACATAACCCAAATGAAGAAACAGATCTCCCGCCTTCAAGACGCCCAGGAAGAGGCAGAGAACAGGTCGCGAAGGAACAATCTTAGAATTCGCAACATCCCGGAGACAGTCCTTAACGAGGATATCAAGCCATACCTAAACAGACTTTTTAGGAGCATACTCCCAGAAATCGCTGAAGCAAAGCTGGAACTCGACCGAGCCCATAGAATCTACAGGCCGAGAGAATTTGAAAACAGAGGGCCCAGAGACGTAATCACAAGGTTCCATTACTTCTCTACCAAAGAGGAAATCTATACCAAAGTCAGAAACCTAGATTAAAATCTCCTTTGAGGACACGGAACTGCAAATTTTCCCGGACCTCTCGCCAATAACCATGGCCAAAAGGCGAGAACTCAAGAAAATCACAGGCTATCTGAGAAGCAGGGACGTCAGGTATAGATGGGGCTTCCCCTTCCGTCTCCAAGCCACCAACAAAGGCAAACAGGCCACCCTACGAACCCCAGAGGAAGGCCCAGAATTCATCGCAGCGCTAGGACTGGAGATCCCGGAAGAACTACGAAGAGATACAGGGAAAACTTTTCCACGACCAAGGCGTGAAAGGTGGTCCAGGGTGACAACTAACCCAGGATAACCCATCAAGCCCCAAGAGCTGAGGCTTATCAACCAGAACACGACAAAACTACGAGAGTACAAGAGAGACATTCCTACCTCAACTGTAACCCCCAGCCCCGAAACTGTATGCTGTTCCAAATACAAAGACACGAACTAACGGGAGCGGGAGGAGGGAGGGAAAAAGGTTTTATAGAAGGGAAGGGAAAAGGAAAAGAAAAGGGAAAAAACACAGTACAACTAGATAACTGAGAGCACAATGTTTAAGCCATTATTAAGCCTCTATAGATTTGATTTAGCTCAGATAGTTGAAGGAAAAGGGAGAGAAAGGAATTTCTGCTCTTTTTTTTTTTTTTTTTTGTTCTATTTACTGTGTTTAAAACTGTTTAACATGTTCGACCCAGAAGTTTGATTGTTGTATTTCCCCCCACCACATCTGTGTTTTAGTTCCAGTCAGTCATAGCAGAAGAGAAGGTTGATCAACAACACGACTAGCCGTCGGAAACCCAAACGGAGCTGACTACAGTTTACAGACTACAAACCATACTCTCCAGACTGCAAGTACCACATTGCACCCCACACACACTTTCCCCCTTTTTTTCTTGACCCTGCATGTCCCCGACACCCCAAACGCAGAGTCAAAGGCCCAAAGCACCAGAGGGCACCACCCCACCCCACGTTAAAACCCCCCAAGGTTATTTTTGTTCTCCCCCAATGTTCTCCCCAGTTCATCCACACTGGAGTACACCTAAATGCACACAACTTGGCACAACCAAAACAATAGTTGGGATACGGTCCCGCAATCCGAAAAACCTCCACAGGGCACCACCTAACAACAAGCTCCCTCCGGCAAATACCCGTGCACGAAATTTTAAATCAACATATGGCTAAAGTACTAAAAATAACAACGCAGAATGTCAGAGGACTGAACTCTCCCATGAAAAGGAGACTATTGTTCAGAGACCTCAAAAACAGACAAAGTGACATACATATGATTCAAGAAACACACCTGAACAGAGCAGACACTATTAGGTTAAAAGACAAAAATTTTAACCAAATTTATCACTCACCAGCCACAGACAAAAAAGCGGGAGTAGCCATCCTGATTAGAACTAGCATCCCCTTTGCAGTAGAAAAAATAAAGAGGGACAAGACCGGGCGACTGCTAATTGTATCCGGTAAATTAGGCACGACAGAACTAACACTTGTAAGCCTATATGCCCCCAACACAGATCAAGAAAGCTATATAAATGAGGCCTTCGAGACGATAAGCCAATATAAGAAGGGTTACTTAATAATCGGAGGGGATCTTAACACCGTTATAGACTGCAATAAAGACCAGGCGAAGCTCAAGGGCAAAGAGCAATACCGGAGACGGAAGAGCTCAACCGCTCTAAAACAAAGCATAAGACTGGGTGGGCTGGTCGACGCATAGACCTAGCATAGGATGTGACAAGTATCATAGAATGTTTGCTTCCTGCATGAAGCCAGTGATGGATGCTACCCCACTGCCCTACCCCCCCCACCCCATAACCCTTTTATTTTCTGTACCCTCCCTCCCCCCCACTCCCTTCCCCCCTTTATATGTTATTATGTTTTTTGAAAAAATAAAAAAATATATACGTTAAAAAAAAAAAATACATTAAAGCAGCTTCATTACCTTAGCAGCTATCCGCTAAGGCAATGAAGGGGTTAAGGCAAAATAGCATGTATATTGGGGACAATTGCCCCCAATAAACATAGAGAAGGAGAAAAACTGGAAGAGCACTACTGTAGGTATCAAAAAAGTAGAAAGGAGGGTGCGTATCCCATAAAAAGATTATTTATTGGTCATGGAAAAACAGGGCAATGGAGAGTCCTACCAACGTTTCACGCTTCACAGAGAGCTTTCTCAAGGTATACATATCACAACTTTATTAACATATATATATAGACACAAACTGACATACAGTAACCAGCCAATACTCACAGCTCACATGTGATCCACTTTGATTGCTAATGGTCTCTGATGTGTATACACCTAATCCGTATATTCAGACACAGAGACGACAGTGACTAACTCCGCCCCGAACTACCAATCCGGAGACATGCGTGGTCTAGCAACCCCCAATTGTATCATTGATTTGGATTGGATTGTAATTGATTTAGGGAATTGATTAATTGATTGATGGTACATTTATTTATGTTTACTTGCTTAGTTTCTATTTGATTTTGTGTATAGTATTGTATGTTGTCCAGAGTGTATTTTATTTTGAAATTGATTTTGCATAGTGTTACATGATGCACATATTAATTGCATCATGTACACAATCAAATGCAATTGTTTGACATTTGATATATATATATGTGTCTAGCTGCTGTTTTTTTGGGAGAGGAGATATCATTTATTTTTAAATGTGCTGCTGGATTAATTTTAAGATGCAATGTGCTGCTGGTTTAATTTTATTATGTGATGATTATGAGATTCAGATTTTATGTTTTTATTTATGCATGTTTATGTAATCCTTAACCATTTATTTGTATATTGGTGGTATATATGTATATATATGTGTATATATATATATATATATATATATATATATATATATATAAATTTACAAATAAGACCGCGACTTGTGATGTGAACCAATCCCCAGCTGAAAGGTATATCAGCCAACACTATATGAACCAATTATGTGGGGTGTGTTGGATATCAATCAGAAGATGTAACAAAAAAGACCCAAAAAAATAAAGTTAAAAAAACTTAAGAAAAATATAAATATAATATAAATGTATGTCTATATGTTGCTGTGATGAATAAAACTGAAAGGAGTAGCATTTACCACCAGTGGATGGGTCAAGGGAAAAACAAAAAAAAGAACAAAGTGGGACAATAAATAAATGATAAATACAAAAGCATAAACTGTTGAGCAAAGTCCAAAGTGATATGGATCAGTAGTGAAATCTTGCTGCAACCAGGAACATGCTGCTTTCCACGGGGAACCAACGAATTCCAAGACAATCTGTACAAAAATACAAAAAATACAAAAAAACACACAAAAAAAAAAAGGAAAGCGCCCGATCCTAGTGCAATATGTCCAAATAATACACATTTATTTCCCTAAAAATAATCCAACAAAATGCTAACTCACAAACAACAGATTAAAACAAGCGTTTTATGAGATATACTCATGCACCGGACGAGGATACAGCTACTCAGCTCACTCGGTGTCATCACCGCATGGATCTGCAGGGCTCCACTGGGTCTCCGTCCAGCAGGAACTCAGGAAGCGACACTGTTGTTCAGATAGTCCTCCGGAAACAAGGCTGGTGTAAAACAAGTTCCGGGTACAAATGTGTACTGTATCTGAGCTGGAAGTAGTTGCCTCGTTCATGTATTAAATCCAAGATGCAGCAGGTAAGTGTCCACTTCAGCAACGCAACATACACCCTACGCGTTTCTTCACATTACATGATTTCATGATTTCATCAGGGGATGGATCTAGGATGTAGCATCATTAGTATATATAGATAAAACAATCCAATCAGAAGAATCTAGCTAATTAATTTGATTAGTACCAGTTGAGGAAGACTCATGTTACAATATATATATAAAAAAAAAAAGAGGGAAATATCTTTGGTATATAAATATAAAAATGGCAAAACTATTTAAAAGCAGCAACATGCAAAAATGAGAGAGAGAGAGAGAGAGAGAGAGAGAGAGAGAGAGAGAGAGAGAGAGAGAGAGAGAGAGAGAGAGAGAGAGAGAGAGAGAGAGAGAGAGAGAGAGAGAGAGAGAGAGAGAGAGAGAGAGAGAGAGAGAGAGAGAGAGAGAGAGAGAGAGAGAGAGAGAGAGAGAGAGAGAGAGAGAGAGAGAGAGGAGGACTAAAATGAAATACTAACATGTATATAAACACAAAAATTATATAATAAAAAATATATAAATATATAATGCAAAGAATAGACATTTGTATTTCGTAGTAAATAATAAATATAATAAATGTAGATTAGAATAAATTGTCCAATTTGGTCAGCTCAAAAATAGATTGAAATAGCTTGATGACAATAAATGCTATTCATTTGGGAAGGGCTTGTATGAGAGAACCAAATTAGTATAACCAAACAGGATAAGATAGACAGATGGTTTACGTGAATCTGTCAAATGAAAGAGAGACCATTAGTGCAGAAAGGGACTAAATATATTATCTAGTGTAGATGATGGTCGAGTAGTGAGAACATATAAATGTATGGATGTCAAAAACCCGAAAATACAAGTAATGAAAGAGATAAAAGGGATATAGGTATAATCCACTAGTATGTGATTAAGGTGGTCAGACAGGGAAGGGGAAGGTGTGGGGGGGACCGGACAGGGAAAGAAAGAAGTAAAGGAACCGAGGGTTTGTATCCGAGATCAAAAGTAAATCAAAATAAATCCAGACTATACTAAACAGTCCATTCAACCCATAGATGCTGGAAGAGACCATGATTGTGGTGCATATATATTAAAAATACATTAAGAATACAGTTATAAAACATAATATGAAATGTGTATAATCAATGATGTGATATTAGATGTGTGAAAAATAAGTGTGACTATGAATATACATGTGTTATAAAATAGTAAGAAGTGCCAATAAGAAGAATATATGGTGAAGAGATGCTCTATATATATATATATATATACCACTGTGTGTGCAGTGTGCAGTGTGTGTGCAGTGTGCAGTGTGTGTGCAGTGTGAGCAATGAGCAGTGTGTGTGCAGTGAGTGTGTGCAGTGTGTGCAGTGTGAGCAATGAGCAGTGTGTGTGCAGTGAGTGTGTGCAGTGTGCAGTGTGTGTGCAGTGTGAGCAATGAGCAGTGTGTGTCAGTGTGAGCAGTGTGTGTGCAGTGTGAGCAATGAGCAGTGTGTCAGTGTGTGCAGTGTGTGCAATGAGCAGTGTGTGTGCAGTGTGCAGTGTGTGTGCAGTGTGAGCAATGAGCAGTGTGTGTGCAGTGTGAGCAATGAGCAGTGTGTCAGTGTGTGCAGTGTGAGCAATGAGCAGTGTGTGTACAGTGTGTGTGCAGTGTGAGCAATGAGCAGTGTGTCAGTGTGTGTCAGTGTGAGCAGTGTGTGTGCAGTGTGAGCAATGAGCAGTGTGTCAGTGTGTGCAATGAGCAGTGTGTGTGCAGTGTGAGCAATGAGTAGTGTGTGTGCAGTGATTGTGCAGTGTGCAGTGTGTGTGCAGTGTGTGTGCAGTGTGAGCAATGAGCAGTGTGTGTGCAGTGAGTGTGTGCAGTGTGTGCAGTGTGCAAAAAAAAAAAAAAAAATTTTTTTAAAAATTAAAATTTTTTTTTTTTTTTTTTTTTTAAACGGGAGCCACGGGAAAACCGCGTTATAACCGAATCGCGGTATAGCGAGGCGCGTTATAACGGGGTTTAGCTGTATATATATATATATATATATATATATATATATATATATATATATATATATATATATATATATTAATAGTGTAAGTGACATAAAAATATATATTACAAAAAAAGACGGTGTGGAACAGCGCTACAGATAATAAATATTACACTTAATATAGTGAAGAATATAGTGAAAGAACACTGGCAGACAGGTAAATACTGACAGTACAGTAAGTCAGGGAACATAGGAAAAAAGAGGATACCGGTGCCACAATGATAAAATAATGGAAAGTCCAAATCATAAGTGTATAGTCCAAATGGAGTTCTTATATAACTGGTGATGAAGGAATCTCACATCAACGGAGTGCAATATGTGGGAAAAAAGAAAAAAACAAATTATGGTGCAGTATGCCAATCACTGTTAGCTAAAATAATGACAGACTAACAACACAAGACAAACAATAAAAACAGACGAAAACACACTAGCAAAGCTGAAGAATAAAACAAAGCTAATTTATTAATACTGGATACTAGGAGGGTTATAGATATAACACGCATCCGGAGGGGTAAAAGTGAAACCCTACTCACAAGATGCTGGACAAAAACAGGCAACAAGCTGGAATCTTGCTGGTGATCTTCCAAGATGGCGACCGGAGCGCTCTCACTGGCGTCCCCACGTGACAGGGGTAGAAGGGGAGTCACACAGACTACGGGGTTTCCGGGCGGATGTGACGTTGCGCCTCACGAAACTCCCAACGCTGACGTTCCTCCTTCACTCCTCTTCCACGGCTACACCATGGCTACACCTGCTGAACTGCAATGTCCTCCACGGGCCAGACAAGGCTCTAAAACACTCAAATACTTCCCGATGTGTTTCGTGCGCAAGAGCGCACTTTTTCAAGGGATGTGCCTACCCCTTAGACTCGATGGTATAAATACTGTCAGTCCTTAACTCCAATTGGTTAATTAGTGATTACAATAATTTTAACCCCATGTTGGACATATTCAGGGTGGCACATAAATGGGCCAATGCTAGACAGAAATGACAAACTTACATAAACAAATACATATAACAACATTAATACATTAATCCATAAAATCACATAAAATCACATAAAATCTCATAAAAGGGTTAAAAAAAAAAAAAAAAAAATGAGAAGCATATTTAATACATTGGATCATAGAAAGGCTTTTAGTTCAAAATCTATATTCATCCCTCTTGGGGAGAGGGTTTTTAGTTCATAGATCCAGTATGCTTCACGCATACTGGCCTGCTGTAATCTACTCCCACCTCTTGGATTAGCATCAACTAACTCAATAGCCTGACAATGTAGACCCTTAGGGTTTTTGTCATGACACAAAAGAAAATGATGCGAGACACTATGTGTCACTAAACCCTTTTTGATACAGTATTATAAATGTGCTCGTAAATGCGTCTCTGGAAGGTTCTCCCTTTTCTGCCTACATACTGCAAGCCACAAGGGCATTGCAGTAGGTTTATAACAAACATTGAATGGCAGTTGATAAATGTTTTAATGGGGTAACTCCTAGAGGTGACATTGGATGTGAAATGTCTGGCATTTTTACTATAAGAGCAAGCTACACACTTCACACAGGTAAAAAAACCTTTTAAGCTCCCTAATTGTCTCTGTTTTTGTTGTTTGACCGGACAGCTAGGAGCTAACTTGGATTTTAGGTTATTAGCCTTAGAAAATATGATGTTAGGTTTTTTTGGGAGAATATCCACTAAAACATCATCTTGCAACAAAATGGGCCAATATTTGTTTATAATTTGTTTTATTTTGGGCGCCATCTCATTATATTGGGTGATTAAAGCAACCTGCTTATTACATCTTTCTAGTGTGCCTTTCTCTTATTATTATATTGGAGTAAAGTGTCCCTATGCATATTGTTAACTTGATTAAAAGCTTCATCTAAAAGAGTCTCTGAATATTTTCTACTAATAAACTTATTTTTTAAGTCTTCCGCTTGTGTCCTAAAGGTCTCTTCTTCAGAGCAATTACGTTTGAGACGTACTAGTTGACCCTTTGGAATGTTTCGCAGCCACTGTGGATTATGCTGACTGTCTGCACGCACATAGTTAATAGCCTGTACTGGCTTAAAAAAGGTCTTAGTATGCAGTATTTCATTTTTGACATATATGTGAAGATCCAAAAAATCAATGTGCTCAGTGCTAAAATTACAAGTGAATTTAAGATTAAGATGGTTGTGATTTAAATACGTGCAAAAATTATCCAGTGAGTCTTGAGTGCCCGACCACACAAAAACCACATCATCAATGTAGCGCCGCCAGAGCACCAGGTTTGCTCCTAGAGGACAGTTGTTCCAAATGAACTCCTCTTCCCAACTGTCCATAAACAAGTTGGCATAACTAGGAGCAAACCTCGTGCCCATAGCGGTACCACATTTCTGTATAAAATACTGTGAATTAAAAGTGAAATAATTGTGCGTCAAAATAAACCAAATACTATCAACCAAAAAATTCCTTTTAATAACTGAATGATTACTAGAATTCTCCAATTTGCGAGACACGGCTTGGCAGCCTTGATAATGGTCAATTACAGTGTATAATGACGTTACATCGGCCGTGGCCAGTATATAACCAGGCTGCCATTTAAGATCTTTCAAAATTTGTAATATATGTGTCGTGTCTCGCAAATAGGAGCTAACGCCAGTGACTAAAGGTTGAAGGTGATGATCAATAAATTGGGAAAGGTTGGACCGAGAGAAGAAATACCAGAAATAATAGGTCTACCAGGGGGTGAGGTCAATTTTTTTTGTATTTTGGGTATAAAATAAAATAACGGTGTGCGGAGAAACGAAACCGACAAAAAATTAAACTCATCTTCACATATAGCCTCACTATCTAAGCCAGTAGTCAGCAATACACAAAAGTTTGGCATTGAATTGAACTAGAGGGTCACCAGTAAGGGGGAGGTATGTGGTCTTGTCACCCAATAATCTCATGGACTCCTGTATATAATAGTCTTTGTCCATCACCACAATACCCCCACCCTTATCTGCCGATTTAATAACAATAGAGTAATTCTTCTCCAAACCTTGAACCGCCTCCTTTTCTTGAACATTAAAATTATCCTTTTTAATTTTGTAAGTTCTACATGAATCCTCCAGATCCATACTGACCATCTCAACAAAGGAGCTCACCAAATGCCCTTGGGCAAACAGGGTAAAAAGTGGATGTTTTCTTAAAGATCCTTTCTTGAGGTTCAACCGTGCTGCGTACCTCTCTGGTTGGACTAATTTGGTTGGATATAGCATCCCGGGCAAAATATTTTTTCAGGGCAAGTTTGCGGGCGAATTTGTGGACATCTATAAATAAATTGAAACTATTTGGCCCACAGACAGGAGCAAATTGGATTGGGCAAAGAAATCCAAAGAGATTAATGTTACGAAAGTGGAACATAAAAAACCTAATCCAATATTAGGAACTAAAGAGTCTAAGGCCACTAAGAGCAAATTTATACATAAGGAAATAAGGAATGGCCCAAAGAAACCTACTACTAATGTGTTGGTTCCTGCACCATTTATACCTGCCAAATTACCTTTGCATGATAAGAACCTTTATTTGCAACAAAAAAGAGCGAAGGAACGTTATGATGCATTGGCATTACCTCAGTTAATGCCTATTCCGGTCAGCAATAGATACACACTGCTGTCCGGCATAGGATCTGAGAGTGATGCAGAGAGCATCTCTTTTACACCTCTCCCCACGCCGGTCACTAAAACCAACTTTTCTTTTTTAGAATGGAGGAAGGAAAGAGAGCACATCCTCCCAGAGGTGGAAATTGTAAAACCACCACTAGAAGCCTGACCTCCTCCAAACTACAAAAAAAGAAAGACAGGGTCCGAGGGAGAAGAGGAGGTACTAGTAGAAATCGGATAAAGAAAAGGGTAGAATATCCGAATATATTAAAAATCAGCCAGTACCATCTCACTGATATTGGGAAAAAAAAAAAAAAGGTACTTAATACTGTAAGGGTCTTAAATTTGCTCCTGTCTGTGGGCCAAATAGTTTCAATTTATTTATAGATGTCCACAAATTCGCCCGCAAACTTGCCCTGAAAAAATATTTTGCCCGGGATGCTATATCCAACCAAATTAGTCCAACCAGAGAGGTACGCAGCAAGGTTGAAAGGATCTTTAAGAAAACATCCACTTTTTACCCTAAGTTTGCCCAAGGGCATTTGGTGAGCTCCATTGTTGAGATGGTCAGTATGGATCTGGAGGATTCATGTAGAACTTACAAAATTAAAAAGGATAATTTTAATGTTCAAGAAAAGGAGGCGGTTCAAGGTTTGGAGAAAAATGACTCTATTGTCATTAAATCGGCAGATAAGGGTGGGGGTATTGTGGTGATGGACAAAGACTATTATATACAGGAGTCCATGAGATTATTGGGTGACAAGACCACATACCTCCCCCTTACTGGTGACCCTCTAGTTCAATTCAAGGCCGAACTTGGAGAATTGCTGACTACTGGCTTAGATAGTGGGGCCATACTGTATGTGAAGATGAGTTTAATTTTTTGTCGGTTTCATTTCCCCGCACACCATTATTTTATTTTATACCCAAAATACATAAAAATTTGACCTCACCCCCTGGTAGACCTATTATTTCTGGTATTTCTTCTCTCAGTCCAACCTTTCCCAATTTATTGATCATCACCTTCAACCTTTAGTCACTGTCGTTAGATCCTATTTGTGAGACACGACACATATATTACAAATTTTGAAAGATCTTAAATGGCAGCCTGGTTATATACTGGCCACGGCCGATGTAACGTCATTATACACTGTAATTGACCATCATCAAGGCTGCCAAGCCGTGTCTCGCAAATTGGAGAATTCTAGTAATCATTCACTTATTAAAAGGAATTTTTTTGGTTGATAGTATTTGGTTTATTTTGACGCACAATTATTTCACTTTTAATTCACAGTATTTTATACAGAAATGTGGTACCGCTATGGGCACGAGGTTTGCTCCTAGTTATGCCAACTTGTTTATGGACAGTTGGAAAGAGGAGTTCATTTGGAACAACTGTCCTCTAGGAGCAAACCTGGTGCTCTGGCGGCGCTACATTGATGATGTGGTTTTTGTGTGGTCGGGCACTCAAGACTACTGGATAATTTTTGCACGTATTTAAATCACAACCATCTTAATCTTAAATTCACTTGTAATTTTAGCACTGAGCACATTGATTTTTTGGATCTTCACATATTTGTCAAAAATGAAATACTGCATACTAAGACCTTTTTTAAGCCAGTACAGGCTAATAACTATGTGCGTGCAGACAGTCAGCATAATCCACAGTGGCTGCGAAACATTCCGAAGGGTCAACTAGTACGTCTCAAACGTAATAGCTCTGAAGAAGAGACCTTTAGGACACAAGCGGAAGACTTAAAAAATAAGTTTATTAGTAGAAAATATTCAGAGACTCTTTTAGATGAAGCTTTTAATCAAGTTAACAATATGCATAGGGACACTTTACTCCAATATAATAATAAGAGAAAGGACACACTAGAAAGATGTAATAAGCAGGTTGCTTTTATCACCCAATATAATGAGATGGCGCCCAAAATAAAACAAATTATAAACAAATATTGGCCCATTTTGTTGCAAGATGATGTTTTAGTGGATATTCTCCCAAAAAAACCTAACATCATATTTTCTAAGGCTAATAACCTAAAATCCAAGTTAGCTCCTAGCTGTCCGGTCAAACAACAAAAACAGAGACAATTAGGGAGCTTAAAAGGTTTTTTTACCTGTGTGAAGTGTGTAGCTTGCTCTTATAGTAAAAATGCCAGACATTTCACATCCAATGTCACCTCTAGGAGTTACCCCATTAAAACATTTATCAACTGCCATTCAATGTTTGTTATATACCTACTGCAATGCCCTTGTGGCTTGCAGTATGTAGGCAGAAAAGGGAGAACCTTCCAGAGACGCATTTACGAGCACATTTATAATATCAAAAAGGGTTTGGTGACACATAGTGTCTCGCATCATTTTCTTTTGTGTCATGACAAAAACCCTAAGGGTCTACGTTGTCAGGCTATTGAGTTAGTTGATGCTAATCCAAGAGGTGGGAGTAGATTACAGCAGGCCAGTATGCGTGAAGCATACTGGATCTATGAACTAAAAACCCTCTCCCCAAGAGGGATGAATATAGATTTTGAACTAAAAGCCTTTCTATGATCCAATGTATTGAATATGCTTCTCATTATTTATTTATTTATTTTTTAACCCTTTTATGTGATTTTATGTGATTTTATGGATTAATGTATTAATGTTGTTATATGTATTTGTTTATGTAAGTTTGTCATTTCTGTCTAGCATTGGCCCATTTATGTGCCACCCTGAATATGTCCAACATGGGGTTAAAATTATTGTAATCACTAATTAACCAATTGGAGTTAAGGACTGACAGTATTTATACCATCGAGTCTAAGGGGTAGGCACATCCCTTGAAGAAGTGCGCGCATGCGCACGAAACGCGTCGGGAAGTATTTGAGTGTTTTAGTGCCTTGTCTGGCCCGTGGAGGACATTGCAGTTCAGCAGGTGTAGCCGTGGTGTAGCCGTGGAAGAGGAGTGAAGGAGGAACGTCAGTGTTGGGAGTTTCGTGAGGCGCGACGTCACATCCGCCCGGAAATCCCGTAGTCTGTGTGACTCCCCTTCTACCCCTGTCACGTGGGGACGCCAGTGAGAGCGCTTGGGTCGCCATCTTGGAAGATCACCAGCAAGATTCCAGCTTGTTGCCTGTATTTGTCCAGCATCTTGTGAGTAGGGTTTCACTTTTACCTCTCCGGATGCGTGTTATATCTATAACCCTCCTAGTATCCAGTATTAATAAATTAGCTTTGTTTTATTTTTCAGCCTTGCTAGTGTGTTTTCGTCTGTTTGTCTTGTTTGTCTTGTGTTGTTAGTCTGTCATTATTTTAGCTAACAGTGATTGGCATACTGCACCATAATTTGTTTTTTTCTTTTTTCCCACATATTGCACTCCGTTGATGAGAGATTCCTTCATCGCCAATTATATAAGAACTCCATTTGGACTATACACTTATGGTTTGGACTTTCCATTATTTTATCATTGTGGTGCCGCTATCCTCTTTTTTCCTATAAAAATATATATGATACTGAATAGATGTGCAAGATGAGACCCTCACGAGACTGACACAGAGGGGACATGTAAACATGCCAATCCCAGACCTCTATGTCATGTCAAAACTTGTGGCGATCATCGCCAACTACACTACTATACTAATATCAATGCAGTCGTTTAGGCCATCTGGAGCCAAAGTCCCCAGAACATAGATCCAATAGGTCTCCCGTAAGTTTAGAAGTTTATGCCTATCTCCATTTAGTAAATTGGGATTAATGACTTCAATACCCATAACTGCCAATGATGTAGGATCCTGATTGTATTTGGATAGATAGTGGCGAGACAAGCTGTGAGATTGTAACCCATGTAGAATGTTTCTCCGATGTTCTAGGAACCGTGTACTTAGGGGGCGTGCAGTTCTTACGATATACTGAATACCACATGGGCATGAAAAGGCATAGACCACAAAGGAGGTTAGACAATCGATGTGTCCTTTGACTAAGTGTGAAGAATCATTGGAATGAGATGAGATGGAATTTGATGTTTTCAAATGCTTGCAAGTTAAACATCTAGCACGCTTACAAAGAAAATTGCCATTAGATGGTTGTTTATTTTTAATCAATTTTTGATCAGCGGCCTTTAGTCTACTGGGTGCCAACTGGGATTTAATATTCCTAGCTTTTTGAAGCACGACTGGCGTCCTGGAAGGTAATCTGTTACCAATAATGGGATCGTTTAGCAAGATGTTCCAATGAGAATTCAAAATAGACTTAATCTTAGAGTGAGCGTTTGGTTATACTAATTTGGTTCTCTCATACAAGCCCTTCTCAAATGAATAGCATTTAATGTCATCAAGCTTTTTCAATCTATATCTGAGCTGACCAAATTGGACAATTTATTCTAATCTACATTTATTATATTTATTATTTACTACGAAATACAAATGTCTATTCTTTGCATTATATATTTATATATTTTTTATTATATAATTTTTGTGTTTATATACATGTTGGTATTTCATTTTAGTCCTCCTCCCTCCTTCTTTTCTCTCTCTCTCTCTCTCTCTCTCTCTCTCTCTCTCTCTCTCTCTCTCTCTCTCTCTCTCTCTCTCTCTCTCTCTCTCTCTCTCATTTTTGCATGTTGCTGCTTTTAAATAGTTTTGCCATTTTTATATTTATATACCAAAGAGATTTCCCTTTTTTTTTTTTATATATATATACTGCACCTTTACATAGCTCTGTGTCTAACAGCAATGTATTCACAGACCAAATAGATATTGCTTAGTTGCATTCAAACACATGAGAGAGAGGGAGAGTTTCCATATATATTCCATACAAACACTATGGAGTCATTATTAGACTTTTTTCATATGTTTATATTTGGTATTTATATATATTTTTTTGCTTTTATTGGACTGGTTATATAACGATAGGTTTTATCTATATTTTTTATTCAATATATATTTTTTCATTCGTCATTTATTGTTTGTCACATAATATTGCTGTGAACCTACTAGCATTATCTTTGTATGGTAAACAAAGGGTTATGTAACATGAGTCTTCCTCAACAGGTACTAATCAAATTAATTAGCTAGATTCTTCTGATTGGATTGTTTTATCTATACTGTATATACTAATGATGCTACATCCTAGATCCATCCCCTGATGAAATCACGTAATGTGAAGAAACGCGTAGGGTGTATGTTGCGTTGCTGAAGTGGACACTTACCTGCTGCATCTTGGATTTAATACATGAAAGAGGCAACTACTTCCAGCTCAGATACAGTACACATTTGTACCCGGAACTTGTTTTACACCAGCCTTGTTTCCGGAGGACTATCTGAACAACAGTGTCGCTTCCTGAGTTCCTGCTGTTGGGAGACCCAGTGGAGCCCTGCAGATCCATGCGGTGATGACACCGAGTGAGCTGAGTAGCTGTATCCTCATCCGGTGCATGAATATATCTCATAAAACGCTTGTTTTAATCTGTTGTTTGTGAGTTAGCATTTTGTTGGATTATTTTTAGGGAAATAAATGTGTATTTTTTTGGACATATTGCACTAGGATCGGGCGCTTTCCTTTTTTTGTGTTTTTGTATATATATATATATATGGAAAAGGGGAAAACACAGGTGCAAACTGTTAACTAAATAATAAAATATGAGCATGAATAGACTGGGGATATATTAGAGTCCTTGATTTCTCTGAAACAAAATAGAAAAGAGACAAAATATGGTGAAGTACGTTTTGTAATGGTCAATGTGCAAAGGCAGATCGCCACTTACAAAGTAGCAGAAGTATACAAGCATATAGGATATAAAATCCTCTCCGTCTTGCTGCCTGGAGTGATGGTCTGCTTCCTCTCCACGTGGAACGCCGAGATTCTCTGTGGTAGGTTTCTTCCGCCTGCAGCTGCCCTCCTGAGCTCCCTGGTTCCTCCTCTGATGTCGCGAGATTGTACTGCTGACGTCACTCGGCCGAGATTACAGCCGTAACTCGGGGATAAAGCCCAAAGGATGCACAGATATTAAGGGAATTATGCTAAATGTAAATTCTAGATAGGCGATGCTAAGAAATATTCAAAAGCCTCTGCCCTTATATATATATATATATATATATATAAAAATATATATATTTATATATATATATAAGGGCAGAGGCTTTTGAATATTTCTTAGCATCCTTTGGACTTTATCCCCGAGTTACGGCTGTAATCTCGGCCGAGTGACGTCAGCAGTACAATCTCGCTGTACTATATATATATATCCCACTGTACAAATGAATGGGGTCAGGGTGGGTTAACCCCTTAATTATTGTTGCGGTTATTATCCGCTAAGGTGATTAAGGAGTTAACTGGCATTTGAAAATAGTTGCTATGTTTTTTTTTGCCAACGGTGGCCGTTTGATGCCCGGATGCCCACCATGGCCAGGGGGTAAATAGAACTTAATTTATTTATGCTGATTTATGTGTTTAATAATGGGCAAATAATCTATTATCCATACCTGGATAATAGTTTTTTTGCCCATTACTGTACTGTATGTGTGAGTGTGTGTGTGTGTGGGGGGGGGTGCATTTATGTATTTAAATGTATAGGACAGGTTTATTTTTTTTACATACATGGTTGGTTCCTTTGGTCTGCGGGGACCACTGGAGACCACCTCTGGTCTCCTCGGACTTTCCACGGGTACCAGGCTGGAGGTGTCCATGGGGGAAACCTGCGGGAAGAACTGGTGGCCCCACATGGGGGCACCGTGGACCCGTAGGGACCACCCGAGGGCCCCCGACCCCAGTGGGAACCACCCAAGGCCCCTCAGACACCTGTGGGTCTGACCCGGGGCCCCCAGACACCCGTGGGCCTACCCGCGGGCCTACCCGTGGGGACCCCATTGTGGCCCATGGTGACCCACAGAGACCACCTGGTGGACAACGGCGCCTGACGGGGACCACCCGTAGGCCTCCAGACCCTGTTTGAAACCTTTTTCTGGGCCACTGTGAGGTCTACGGACACCCGTCAGGCCCACCGGGGACTCCCCTGGGCCAGGGGTATGAACCTTGTATGTAAAAGAATAAATCATGTATTTATGGGGGGGCACAGGGGGCGGGTTATGTATTTAATAAATATAATGATGTTTATTGTGGGGCTGTGTATTGTTTTTATTGTGGGTACTGGGGGTGGGGGAAGGGGGTATTGGCCCCAAGGGTATGTGGGTAGGCCTCCCGCCTGGGTAGTGGGTGATGGTGGTTAGGCCTCACGGTGTGGGTAGTGAGGGAGGATGTATAGGCCTCCCGAGTGGTGGGTGAGGGTGGGTTAACCCCTTAATGACTGTAGCAGTTAATGACCGCTAAGTTGATTAAGGGGTTAGGGGACATTACATTGGCTCTTTTGATTGTTTTGTATGTTTTGCAGCACCGGAGGGACGTGGGCAGGATGAATATGAGGATGAAGATGGCCTTCATCGTGGGTGCCTGGAAAAGGTAAGTGTAATATGTATTTACTGTATTTATTGTGATTTATTTGTATTTTAAATGGACAAATGCATTATTATCCATATGTGGATAATAGTAATTTTGCCCATTACTGTATTGTATGTGTTAGGGGGCGGGGGGAAGGGGGTGTATTTAGTTAGAAATATTGTTTATTTTTTTTGAGGTACAACATTGGTACCGCAGGCCCACGGATACACTGCGGGGTCAGCCGGGGACACCTTCCAGCCTGTTGTATGGGTGTTGCGCCTGCAAAAATGTAAACAAAGACAGTTTTCTAAGTCCTGATTCTTTTCCGTCTGCCTTGGGCTGGCGTGTTTTTTTTTCGGCGGGTTTTTAAAGAACGATCTCTTAACGTAGCTTAGAGAATCCCGCAGAAGGGCAGAAATCAGCTTATTTAGCTGATCGTACGTGTTTGGTGGGACTTAGAAAATTTTCAGGAAAAAACCCAGTTTAAGGACGTAAAGTGCCTGTTAGCGCTGCTCTGTGAATCGCGCTGAGCGGAATATCACATTTGCAAAGCACTTTCCGCTCTTAAAGCCACTTTACGGAGCTTAGTGCATAGCCCCCTTAATCACTTTGAGTTTGAGGATTAATAGAAATCCAAAATGAATCCCTAACATTTATTATTATTATTATTAGTAGTAGTACTAGTAGTAGTAGCAGTAGCAGTAGTAGTAGTAGTAGTAGTAGTCGTAGTAGTAGTAGTAGTAGTAGTAGTAGTAGTAGTAATAGTAGTAGTAATAATTGCTAAAGCTATGAAATCACCTACGTTTGATCAATTAGTATGTCACGTTTTGACAAAAGCCTTTTTGAATAGAAGTGTTAGGACAACAGTTGAGCAAAACAATGACTGTATGCAAGTTTGATGCATATTGGATGTTTGTGGCTGGTGAACAGGTCTTAAAGATATGAAACGACAAAAACTACTAAAGTGAATTTCTTACTTAGCCAGCACCATTCATTGACCCCAATTGTCAAGAAAATGTTGGTGCTTTATTCTTTTCTGCGTACCTGATATACCAACCATTCATACTGTATATGCAACTAAATTGCATTAAAAAAATAAAGGAACTCAATAAGAAAATACATCATTATTAATTATTTTTATGTGTGCATTTATATTGTGATGAGGATGTATCCCAGGAAAAGTGTTGGAGACAGATGGAGGATTTCAAGACGGCAATATCGACAGGAATATGTCAAGCAAGGGAGGTGTTTATACACAGTGAGGAAGGGGAATGTATGCTCACCCCCAAAACACTAGATTTTAGCCAAAAGATTGAAAATAAACTGATATATTTAGCTACTGGATTCTGAATCTGAAAAGAAAATATGGTATAATCTGACATAGGTAAACCATTTAGACAACAAACTAAACACACCTGAGGAAGCCATCCAAGCAAAACACGTTAAGTTATGTGGAGAGAGAGGTCTACATCTGAAGCCAATCGAACGGTTCTACCGGTGAAGATGTAAAATGCGTAAAGACAAACCAGCTGAGTCCTCATCTCGATATTGAGGGTTCCGTACTATACCACTATGTTTCTGTTTCCATTTTCTTCATATCCCACGATGGATGGGAGTAGATGATCTACTATTTTAAGAATCAATTCCTATTATCCTTAACCTGAAATGCCTGAATTTTACATTCATATGTGAGTGGATGTAAATAGAATTATTATTTTTCATCCCATCTTCTTGATTACTAAAATATTCAGTTTTCAGTATATGTTTCCCCCCACTTGTACTCATATGGTTGCCCCCCATTTTGTGATAATCAATATATTGCTGAAAAACAATTATATTTTGTTTTTGTCCAGTTTTCCCAGCTAGAATTTTACAAAACAAAAGTAGCACTATACTGTGTAGTCATCACTGTGTTCATACACTCTAATTTTGTCCTAATTAGAAATATTTACTAATCCTTACAATACAAGATACCCATTGTGAAGGAAAACCTCATGATATAACCAAACACTGATCGTTCCAATGGTTTACAACAAAGCCCTATTAGACTTATTATTATCTCACCCGACCAACTACATCTAAAGAACAGAAGTGAGCAGTGTTTTCATATAAATACTTCTTTTGATTACTAAAGATAGAAAACTCATTGGAACCACATTGCATTTAATAAGAAGCTGAAAATGTTGTGTAGTGTAATTGTATCCTTAAAAGTGGATTTCCCAGCAGTTGGTATATTTTTGAGAAAATTGTTATTTATATCCATTCCTGAAAATGTAATAATGTACATTCAAAATACATCAAAAGATATTCATGTATTAGATAAGAATGTGATGTTGAACTGATCTGAGAAGTCAAAATATGAGACACCGGTACCTTTCTTTTAAAGTGGGTTAAGAAAACGATAACGGCAATTTCCAGAATATGTAGAATATCTTGTAGCAAAAGTTTTCTTTTTATTCAACAAACCTTTATCTATTGAGGCCATATAGACATAATATTTAACATTACAATATCACATGCACAGTATAAAGATGTATGAAGGTCTTCAACATACTTTTTTCAATGCATTTCATTTTGTATTTCTGGCAGATTGCAAAACCGGAAGTATATAGACTACAGAACTTCCTCCTTCATTGGCTGATTTTATGACTCTATTCTTGTTCTCTTTCAATTTTGTTAAAGCTTGAATTTATTGTCTATTAAAATTATTATAAAATATGGACATGTTTTCTTTTTAATGTCTCCAAATCTTCCTGTTCTAGCGTTTGAAATACTTTGATGAAGCTCCCTTTTCAAAAAACTCAGATAAAAATTAGATGTATTCTTTAAAGTAGTATGTATTTATTCCCTAGTATGACATAACATTATGTTCCCATCATTTTACATCTCCATTTTATGTTTATAAAAATACTTTTTAATTGTCAATACATTTATTGTATTTGCATTGAATCCATTAAATCTATTTGATGAGTAAGGGACTTGATTTTGCACCGTCAAGTAGATTGATTTAGATTAAATAGATCTTGTCATTTAATATATAAATAGAATAGAGGTGAGAAATTTCAATAACGAGGTTGTTTATAATAATTATACTGTGGTCATTAGCTACTGTACCATCATCCAATATGGCAGTCTAATGAACCATATGGACAGTTTCGCTGGATAAGGCTCAACTACTCTAGTGAAATTACTTTGAATAACAGGCTAGTTCTCTAAAAGAAACGTTTAGAAGGAAAAAGGACAAAAGCGCACTAATCGATGAACTATATGAGAAAACAAAACAATGAAAAAGAAGTGATCTGATAAAATATAAAGATACAAAGATTATTGTAGTGGAAACTGAGACGGTTTTACTTATTACACCAAATAGTAGCCAAGCACAAAAAAGTTAGAAAATACTTACCAAACATGGGGATATTTTATTAAAAGATCAAATGTTAAAACAATTCTTACCCCCTTAGCCACATGTTATTTTTTTTAAAAGCCAGAAACCTCAAAAATCCGATTGCTCCAAGCCAGATCTTTAAGAAAGAGAAAGAGAAGGGATGGTTGAATAATAGACTCAAAGGATGTTATAAGTGTTTGAAATGTAGAGGATGCACATTTAATGAAAAAACACCAAAGTGTAAAAGGGATTTTTTTGAGTAGTATTGATGGATGAAAATACAATATAAAAGATTATATATTATGGGATAATGGTCATGTTGTTTATTTGCTTATTTGTCCATGCAACAAGTACTATGTTGGTGTCACAACAAGGAAATTGAAAACATGGATAGCCGAACTCATTAGGAATATTTCCAATAGTTTGGAGATATATAGGTATTCATATAGTCAGACCCAATAGTAGCGGTGGGGATAAAATCAAAGCTATCTTTCCGTTAGAAGCCTCTTTGATTTATCAATTAAAACATTTTTAAACATTGAGCTATATCAAGTTTCCTTTAGTTAGTATGACTCCTATTCGAGGGAGTTTGCCTTGTTCAATTACTGCACTGTTCTTGTCGCATGGATTAATTGTCTGTATTGTATGCACATGTTCAGGTGCTTTGTATTTGTCACTGTTATTTGAATTTGTCCATCAGTATTTGATATACTTTGCATTTAGTATATTAATATATATCTAGTTCATAATTTCTTATTGTTTCCATTGAATGCACGCACACAAACAGAACTTCCATCGGCAAGGACTTTTGTGAGTAATGCAATATACTCTCCATCTTGGGGGCATCATATTGGATATAATATGTATGTTTAAGAACTTTCTCCTAGAGGCTCATTTTGTGCTTCTAAAGTGTTGCTTGTGGAAAACTATCCTGTGATTTTGGTGATTGCTGCTCACTCAGCGGGTCCTGGTTCCTGGTCAAGCTAACCTCAGAATATGCTTAATTGTGAATGCACATTTTGCCCCTTAATCCCTGTCTGGTCTTTTACTCACGTTACTGGAATTATTGGAAGTATTATAATCCTTAGCCTCCATGGAAGTTTTTTTTTTCATCTCATTAATTGAATATTAACACAGAAAGCTTTAACTTTTTCAAGTTACAAGTTTAACTTCATGAGTTTTTGTAGTACTGATATTGGACTTTGTTTCCGTTTCTTCTTTTGTTTCCATTGAATAGTGTTTTAATTCCGTTGATATTCCATATTCTTGTTCCTTTCCCCCATTGCTTTTTATTTTAGACTATTTGGTTTTTATCTAGCCCCCCTTTTATAAAGAGTCTGATTTCATATTTTTGTGTTATTGTTTTCATAGTCCTATGGTTTTTGTTGTTTCAATTGATGTTATACGTATGTACTGTAGATTTTACCATTTATTACTTGCCTTGGGAGGGTATATAAGGGCCACTAGTGTAAGAAGCAGCCTTCGTCCTCACCCCTGACAAAGCTAGGGTGAAATACATTGGATGGTTACTAGCACAGGATGGATGACTGAACCAGAAGCAAATATCATGAATTCGGAAAGTCGAGATCACGTCACGTGGAAGGAGGTTTAGTTGAACACCATGGCAGTCACATTGAGATAACTTTTGCTCTAAGTCTCTTGCACTCAAAACGTGAAATTATAATTTGTATATTGTGAGTGCAATGTGCATCTCTTATCTTAGTAAAAGATATATTAAATTGTATTATGCAAAATGTGCTGTTCTTCATTTCCCTTCTCCCGATCTTCTCTGAGTTCCATCCTGAGCCCTGTGCGATGTCGCAGTCGGCGACTGTGGGGATGTGTCTGTGTGAAGGAGGGAATTTTGGGGGGTATTGTGTGCATATGTTTAGGGGGGTATTGCGTTTGCATGTGTGTGGGGGTATAATGTGTGCCCAGTGGGGGGGCGAGGGATTGAGTACGGGGTTGCTTGTGAGAAGGGGGTGATTGAGGGAGAGGAGGAGACATTAATGATAGCAGAGGGGGAGAGTGTGAGACGTGGTGTAAGAGCGGGAGAGGGAGAGAGAAAGGGGTATAGAGAGAGAGGAGGAGTGTATGATGGGGAGAGGGATGAAGAGTTAGAGAAAGAGGTGGGGAGGGAAATACATTGGGACAATAGAGGTGAGTGAGAGAGAGGGTGTGTGTAGGAGAAAGAGCAATGGCCTAGCGGAACACGTGGTGGGGCCCCTAGTAGAGTCCCAGTGAAAACTGTAGTCCTGGGCCCAGGGAAAGCTGTCTGTGGTCCTGCTTGCGAGTTCCAAACCTTTGGAGTGGGGAATCCTCCTTTTTTCACAGATCACACTATGTTTTTTTTATTTTTCCTTTAGGAGTTTCCTCTAACAATTCCCTCACAAGCAGTTCTGCTGGTACCATTGCGCACCAATAGATTAAGGCCTGACCAGATTTTTAAAAAATCACACCTGCCCCTCATCAGGTTTATATAGTATGTGTGTGCTGCTGTTTTTGAGGCTAACATTTTCTTGCAAATGATGTGGCATTGGCTGCTGTTGCCAAATATGTTGAGGAAACCTTCCTTTTCAATGCATTCATTTTAGTTGTAGACGGCTGTTGGGGGTCGAGATCAACTGCTGATGTTTTAGTAGTAGCAATTCTTAGGGGCCTATGCAGTAAGCGTTGATAAGGCACTTATTGACCATTTATCGGCCAAAATGCCTACTCAGATTCAGAAAGCCTTAATAAGTGGGCGATAACGGCCTGTATCGGCGGAAAAACTTTTGAACAAAATCAAATCGCCGATTGAGCGGTGATAAACCACTTATCGACACTTTTCTGAATGTTCATAAACATGCGTGATTCTAGTAGCCGCGAGTCGGCGATTGCCACCTATCGCCGCCTATCGTGGCCCTAAAATGGCGATTTTCTTCCCAAATCCAAACGCCAGAAAAAGTTGGCAGATTGGTGGGGAGAAGCGTCGATAAGGTGGCGATACGGGATTTTGAAAACATGTTGGCCTTTTTCCTGCATTGGATTGATGCCGGGGGTCTCTGGAGCTGATACCCATTAATACCAGCACCGGGCCCCCCGGCATGCATCCGATGCAGAAAAAAAGCATTTACAGCCCACTTCATTACCTTAGCGTGTGGGCCCAAGAGTGTCTGGGGGTCCCCGAGTCAACCCCACAGGTGTCTGAGACACTCGGGTGGTTATCACAGGGTTCTGGGGGCCCTCGGGTTGTCCCTACAGGTCCACAGGGCCCCCACAGCTGTGGGGCCCCCGGTTCTTCCCCGCAGGTGTCCCCTGTGGGTCCACAGGTGGTACCCGTGGGCGTCCGGGGGTACTCAGGTTGTCCCCATAGGTTCTCGCAGACCTAAGGTACCAACCCTTTATGTTAAAAAACAATTAATTGGGGCGCCCTGTTGTCTAAATAGAAGACATAGTACAAAAAAAAAGAGCTAACAGTAGAATTATCCTTAAATTAAACGTGCACAAATACAACCGTGTATTAATAACTGGATGCTAAAAAAGTCCCTAGGTATCCGAGAAAGCAGGTAACTGGAACCGTCCGTAACTCAGCACATATAAATGAAAAAATGAAACAACATAGTGTAATATTGTAGGGAGACAATGCCCCTGTTCTAATATAAATAAATGAATATTGTAAAACGGAAAACAAAAAATAATAAACAAATTATATATGGAGTGACTGAGCAAGCACTAACATTAAAAATAACTATTTATTAAAGACAAAAAATTGATAATGACAAAAAATAACACAGCATTAAAAACATCCACTGCTCCTGCGTCCGGCAATTATAAGAATCCTACTTACAAACTGCAAGTAGTTCAAGCGCAGTAAAGTAGAATCTGACAGGCTGCTCCTCTGCTACAGATGTAGGACCGGGATGTCCTCTCTCTCTCCTACCTAGACCCGCTGGGTGTGTGGAAAGGACCACCGTCTGCTAGGGAGCTGGTTCCATTAGCCGTCAGACCTCTCCTGTCCGCAGTCTCCAGCTCACTGCTCAGCCTCTATCTCTCGCGAGAGAATCCACCGTTGGAAGGAGCTGGTGCTGCTATTTGGCGCCAGAGATTTCACGATCAGGAAGGGTATAGAGATGTGTGTGCGGATGGCTGAGACGCAGGGTATGTGACGTCACCCTACGCGTTTCATGGATTGATCTGCTTCTTCAGGGGTAAGATGTGCGGTAATAGTTCCTCCACCTTTGATTAAATATTCCCAAGAGAGTCCACAAACATAAAAATCATGTGGAATCAATCATTATAATCACAACTGGCCTGCTCAACACTTAATGTCATAAAGACATACTGTATTAGTTCTATAACCACATAAAAATCATAATACAATTCAAAAATAAACTGATAGTTAATGGAAAAAAAATAGAAAAATGAAATTCATAATAGAATATCAATGGTAAAATACTCTTGGTAATTTAATTGGTGATGTTAGTAGAAGGATATTACCTCCATTGTATTTAATCTGATATAAAATACCAACCTTTAATTGGTCTCAGAAATAATAATATTTAAAAGGTCGTATTATTACCTTTACCATTGTATGGTCATGGCTATACATAAAATCAATTAAACATATGTATCCAGAACCTAACCAAGCTCTAATATTATAAAGAAGCATGGATAGATTTAGCAATCTGGGATGCAATAATGCTAATGAAAAAAAACCTTTATATTCTCCTAGAGATATCCCGATGGGAACATTATACATATGGACATAGCCATAATTCATGACTCAAAGGAAAGAACAAATTGTGGAGATTCCAAAGGGGATAATACAGATTTTAGGGGGTTAATCCACCAGAAATGGAGCTATACTAAATTCCACGTTTAACCCCTGAGGGGCCAGTGTCTTAAGCTCGTAGATCCAGTATAGCTCCCTCCCTGGACCCACTATACCCACCCTGTACCCATTGAGTTGTATAGTGTTACATCATACCATATAATAATATGGACATGATAAGCCTCTATAGAATTCAATGGGCACCTTAATCAAAATAAATTAATGCTCCAAACACACAATAATAAAACATTAGAAAACTAAAAAAACACACAATTCACAAAATAAAAACACTAGCAGCTAATGCAATTAATAACCAGATCAACAATGAATTAATTAAACCATTAACCAATCAAAACAATTAATTAATAAAACAACTCGGAATTATTTCAAACAGTAACCAATCTAACCAATTAATTACAAAACCAACTCAAAATTAATAGTAACATTAACCAATCAAAACAATTAATTAATACAACATTAATGAATTAATTGAAACATTAAACTACAAAGAAAAAAAATATCAGAAACAACCATTAAACGCATTAGCCAACACAATACATCATTAATTTAAAATGAAAAACAATCGCCAACATTTTATTTCAATAAAGCAGAAAAATACCAAACAAAGACATCCACATAATCCCTAAAGTGGTACAGATTAATATATTATCAGTCAATGTGCCACAAAAAAACATTAAAAAAACAACCAATGTAGAAACCTTTAAAAAAATACATTTACAAACATTCAATATATTACTTACCATTAGAAGCGCTGGCCCTCCGACTCCCGGGGAAACAGGAATCTAACGTACCTTCAAGGCCTCAAACAGCATCCGATGCCATTCGACATGAATATCCAGTTCAGGTACCCAAATCTTCTTTCTTCTATCTTTAATCAGCTTCTTCTATCTTCATCTGTCATTATTTCTTGATCTTCTTTATCTTCTGTCTTCATCTGTCGATCCATAAAACCCCATGTAGATCCCAACCGATGTTGTCTCGTCATCTTCTTGGGCTCAAATGAGGCGTCACGGCCTTAAATAGGGCTTGTGATGTCACATTTTGGCTCAAACTGGTTTAACAGCCAAACCGACTTTTTTTTATTTTTTATGACGTCACTTAAAGGGTATGATGCCAGCCAATCAGAATGGCTGTGCTTCATTTGCCTTTAAGATGATGTCACTAAGCGACGTCACATGGTATTTCTGCCAATCAGATCGTGGGAACCAATTCCACAATCTGATTGGTTGTTGTCCAATATAGTGATATACGCTATGCCTTAAATGCACTTTACTGCACTAATTTTTTCTTTTCTTTTCAGAGCTGCTGCACTGAAAAAGGAAGAGGGGGCGATGAGGGGGGAATCATGTGTAAAATTATTGAACTGTGTGTATATTGTAGCAACAATCATTAATTTACCCAAACCCCCCTCTCTCAATGACAATGCAGCCAACACGAAGAAGATAAAGACAAGATTGTACATTTGTATTATTCATGATTACATTATGTGTATTTGTCATTTTTCAATGATTATCCAGATTAAGTTAAAAAAGTACAGAATGCAATGCAGCCATTACGAAGAAGATAAAGATTGTAAATTTGTATTATTCATGATTATTTGTATTTTTCATTCTTCCATGATTATCCAGATAAAATAAAATAAAATTCTTCTTTAAATTAACGAGAATCATTGAAACACCCCACCCCCAAAGAAAAAGAAAGAATGGCAAAAATTGTTAACTTATCAAAAACATTATGGTTTCTTTAAATCAGTCCTTCAAAAACGGATGTCTGGTTTTTTTTTAACTTGAAATTCACTTTGAATGTTTGGGGGATTCTCCAAGAAGGGCTTATCACAGATGAATTGCTTTGGGGAAGGTGTGGATAAGCATTCCAATTCACATTGGTTTGTTTGTAAGGCTTTGTGTGTGAAGTGGTGGGAGGGGAGGTGCTACAGTAGCAGTGTGTGTGGGATTAGTGGTTCAGAGAAATCTTTTGACCAGCTGTTAAACCCATCCCATGTCGAGAAAAGAAAAAAAAAGGAATGTCTGTTATCGCATGTGCGCATGCGTGTGTGAGAACCTGGGGGGACAACATGGCTCAAGAAAGTCTCAATATATTTTCACGAATGGCTCTGTGTGGGGGGGGGGGAGGTGTGGAAAAGCATTTATATTCACGTTGGTTTGTTTGTAAGGCTTTGTGTGTGAGGCGGGGAAAGGTGCTACAGTTACTACCGGCCCTTAAATTAAAAATGACAGAAGAACTACAGTACAGTACAGAATGCAATGCAGCCATTACGGAGAAGATAAAGATTGTAAATTTGTATTATTCATGATTATTTGTATTTTTCATTTTTCCATGATTATCCAGATAAAATTAAAAAAAATTCTTCTTTAAATTCACGAGAATCCTTAAAACACCCTCCACCCCCAAAGAAAAAGAAAGAATGGCAAAAATGGTTAACTTATCGAAAACATGGTTCACATTATGGTTTCTTTAAATCAGTCCTTCAAAAAGGGATGTCTGTTTTTTTTACCTTTTTTTTAACTTTAAATGTAAATTGCAATGAGACATACACGCATGCGCATAAATGTGATGACACGCATATGCGTTTCAACAAGGTTCCAATGAGACATACAGGCATGCGCATAAAATAAAAATTGAATGAAAACAAGAGAAATCCTAGCAAAATTATTGATTAATAAATAATAAATAAAAAGGAAAGTGATGACAAACATATAGGTTTCAACAAGGTTACAATTAGACATACTGTCGCGGCCGAGTTTATTCTTACTTTTACCCGGTCTCGGCCGCGACAGTAACCGGG